>NC_040011.1:10732637-10824731 GCF_000972845.2 Larimichthys crocea | reverse complement strand
AGCTTCTCTTTTTTCTCCTTACTCCACCCCCCTTCCATCTACTGAATCTTACCATTTGTTCCCTTTTTCTTTCTGTGACCCTACTTGTTTTCCCCTCGGTCTGTGTTTGTTCCACCTAATCATTTCCACGCTCCACTATTTTCCCCTTTTTCCTGTTCCGTTCTTTCTTTCTTCTTTATTGTTTTTTTTTCGTTATTTTTTTTGATCCCTCTTCTTCTCGCCTTACCCTTACTTTACCCTTCACAATTTCACATCTTCTACGCCACGCTACCTGTTCTCTTTTTACACCCCATTTTTTCCCTTTCCGTACTTTCTCCTTCTTTAACCTCCCTGCACATTCGTGTATCATTTTTCTATTCATTTTTACGCAGTGTTTCTGCTACTCACTGACCCTCATATTCCCCCTCGTGGCTACATTATCTACCCTCGTTCCGCCCCCTTCGCAGGGTACCTTTTGATTTCCCCTCTTGCGATTTTCAGTTTATGTCTCTGTCTGTCTGATCAACATTTGCATAATCCTCGTGGTTTTAACGTTTTAAATTATCATCTTTCTCTCTACTCTTAGTTCGGGTCATTTTCCCCCCCCCTACCCATATGTTCGACCCACACTTTCCCTTCTTTTTTTTTTTCTTTCTACTCTTCTTTTCCATCCCTTTTGTTCCCCCCCTTTGTAATTTAAGTTATTTTTCATTTTCCCCCCACCTCTCCCCCCACCGTCTTCCCGTTTCCTCCCCTTTTTTTCCTTCCCCCCTTTTCGCATCTTGAACGCTCTCCATTGTATGTTAGTTTAATATTTTAGACCTACCTTGTGACTCATGTCCTCTTCGTCTTCATCGCCGTATTGTTTCTTTTGTAGACATCCCCTCTCTTTACTGATTAAGACACTCCTCCGCCTTGACCCTTATTCCCTCCTCCTTTTTATTAATTACTACCATTACCATATGCATTTAACACTTTTCTCGTCAATAAAGTATCTGATTTTCCCCCCCCCACCCAAACCACTCCTGTTAAACATCATGTGTTCCTGTACTTTTTTTTCTGTTTTTTCGGTATATCTTCACCCTTTTTTCCTGCCCTACTCAATGAGCAGTGTATAGTCTGTGTCTTATCACAGGATTCCCCCCTCTTATATCGTCGGATTTGCTGTGAGTCAGAGCCCAGAGGTGGATTGCAGTCATTTCTCAATACCCTTCCTGACCACACTTTTGCTTTCAATGTTTCTTCCCGCACGTTGGATTTATCGCGGTATTTCTCTTCCTCAGCCTGTGGAAACTTCTAAAAGATAATAGAAAGAATTCCCGGTCCGATCCCTCCATAACTGTTAAAAAGTACCCAAGGCCACTCCCCGGAGCCACACCAAGTTGATTCTGCTTTGTAACACATGAGCACGTGGAGGAGGAGGTCTTCGTCTTCCAAACATCTATTTCAACACATTGCCTAGTTGTTTAATTTTCTTTTTTTTCCTTTCAGTTTGCTTTCTGCAATTTCCAAATACAATATTCCAAAATATTGTCACCCCACTTTCCATAGTGTATTTCAAACAGCTTGTATTCCCTTTGTGTGTGTTCTCCCCCCCTCCTGGAACTTCTCTTTTTTTGTAACATCGTATTAATTAAAGCAAATTTCAGTTTGTAGCTAACTTCTACTACAACTTCCACTTAATGCAGCATTTGACCCGGTATTGCTGCTGAGTAGAGTGCAAAGTTTGAACTTTCTTTATAATTATCATTTCTTCTTTATATATTTTCTTATTTTGTCATTGTTCTAACATACTACTTAGTTATTTTTTTTATCTTATAACAGAACACAACAAACTTTGAAGTGCTTCACCGTACACTCTGCCCTCTGACTCCCTCCCATGGCAAGCACTCAATGAAGGAAGAGCTTGGAGCAGCCCAGAGCATGAAGGTGCATCAACCTGCAGAACATCACCAGGGCGAGGGGTACATGTCGCTGCCATTGAAGTCAAACTTTGACTTGAATGCATTCCCCCGCTTCTTTTCAACCGATCTTTACCAATTTTGTAGAAGTTAGCTGCTTCTTGTGCATGGGGACCACCAACACATTCACCTGTGGAAAAATTAAGATATAATATTAGTTTAACTGTTGAATTGGTGCTTTTTAATACTTTATTTCTGTAAATAGAAACAGAAAATTGTCGAACCTGCTCATCCCAAAACTGCCGCAGTGTTGATCCCAGGCTGTCTGTTGACTGTAATGCTCCGAGGAGAGTTGGAGGTTCTGGGGCAGGTGTAGGTGTTACACTGCTGGTGCTGGACGCTTTTCACAATTGGGGAGTTCACACCTTGCTGTTCCCTGATAGACATGGACAGGAGTCCTCTACCAGCTCCTTGCTCACTTTACCCTCTGCTTGGAAGTACAGCTGTGCCCTGGTCCATCCAGAACCACTTTTATTCTGATGTCAGACTGGCTAGAGTTGCATTTATATGTTTCTCTGAGCCTTTCCTGATCAGGACAGCGCAGGGCCTGGACCCAGAACCAGGGGTATGGGAAATGGAGGCTTTAACGGTTACGTTGGTCTGCTTCATGCCGATCATTTTAACACTTTATAAAAGAGTTCAACCAGTTCAGGAAGCGGTAAGTTCAACACTTCTTGTGTCTCGACTGGTTTATCTGGTACTCTGCAGAAACCTTTGAGCTTGTTCACATTTCATTGTTAACCCACCAGACGAACTTTGGTGGTCCCACTACGACCGGGGATGAAGCTGATTCCCACTTCAGCTCCACGACAGTTTGCTTCGTTCTTGGCTTGATCATGATTCTTTCACTCTGTCAAAATCTGTCGCACAGCTGCAGCTCCCTGAAGCTCCCCATTGGCCACAATCGTCTCTATGCAGTGTGCCTCAGCTTCATCAAGGGCATCAGGGGACAAACTGGACAGAAACCAGGTCTACCCCACCCCAGGGAAACCGGATTTCTGAGGTTCTGTTGGAAGCGAGACCTGGTACTTGGAGTGCATTGCTTGGATTTTATGAAGTAAGTAAAGCTGTGCTGATCTTAACTCTCTTTTCCTTATCTTTTTGATCAGTTCATCAAGTTGTTTTACTTAGATTGCTTGCTGCACCTCTTTGTCAAGGCTTCCAAGCATATTGTTGGCATCCTTTGTGGATTTTAACCTCGGACAGTGTGCAGTCATGTGTCGATTAAATTCTCCTCTACCAGTTTTGAACTGCTTTTCCACAAATTGGTACTTCTCTTTCTGGGTTGGCACGCTCTTTTCCCGATTGCAATCCTCTTGTTTACAGCCTCAACCTCTCCCACTACCACCGCATAACCACCCTCTGTTGTATACTTTGAGATCATCAGTCACAACGAGAGGTCCTGCAAGTTGGATTCTGGCACTTTTTGGATCAACCACCTGATAGTCTTGGTACCTCTCAATTAGATCGATGAGACCTGATCCACTTTTTTTTCCCAGTTCTCTGCCAGCACTGCCAGAAGGCATCTACAGACCCTTTGTGTAAGATCTCCCCCCTACCACCTGCCTCCTCTTCTTCTAATGATTAAAGTCCACGTGAGTCAATACCAGACATTGTTTCCTTAACTATTTTATCTGCCTCAGGTTTGTCTTCAGGTAACAGATTGGTATACATATCTAGCTTGAAAATCTTCTCAAGGCTTTTTCTTATTTGCTTGTTTTGCATGTCTAAGGAAAAAATAAAAATAAAAATACTATTAGTCATTAACATTTTCCTTCCACAAAAAAAAGTTAATGCTAATACATTTTACAAGACAAATGCCGCATCATGTTTAGTTACACACCAGTGGCGTGTAGGCCTGTGTAGGCCGAAGCCCCCCTAAATTCTTCGAGCCCCCCTCAACCTAAATCGTTTGGTGTTGTGTGCCTTATATAATATATTATATTTTTTTTATTATTATTTTATTCACTTGTTCAGAACGCAAAACCACATTACTGAAAATCCAGTCCACGTTTTCCCCTGCGCCTTGCTTGTGGCCGCGTACCTGCAGCCTTTAGTGTTTACTTCTATTGACCAAAGAGCCGTTAAAACAAGCATTACGAGGACGAACGTGAATGGATGGATGCGCAGATGGATATAAGAAAGTTTTTCAGGACAGTAAGTATTGATCACTGCTGCTAGTAACAGTTAGTAACTTAGTAATAATAGTTTGTTAGTAATAATAACAACTCCATCACCCCTATTGACCTGTAGGAGTCCGGGCAGAGGAGCACCGTGGTGAGAGGGGGAGAGACCTTACTGGAAAGGTGAAGTCTGAAGGATTTCACAGATAGAGTCATTTGTGATGCAGACCAGTCTATGAAATATGAAACAATTCAGTCAAGGTGCACCATATAAGACTATTTAACTTGAGCCTTTATTTGGAGTAATGATTAGAAATGGAGAAAGCCAAGTTATGTGTGTGTGTGTGATTTTCAAATATTGGGAGCAACAATTATTGTGTTCTGAGCAAAAGTCATGGCATTCGCCTCTATGTTGATCAGTTATTAATTCAATTCATTGTGTGTCTTGAAGGGTCAGGCAGAAGGAGAGCGCTGAGGGAGAACAAGCAAAGGTCAAGTCAGAGAGGCAAGGGGAACCAGAGGCAGAGGAAGATCAAGTTACTACAGAGAGAGAAGGAGAGCAAACAGCAAAGAGGGAAAATGATGAAGCAAACACCGCAACTCCCTCCACTACAGGGTTTGATTTAGGTGACAAAGACACAGGGCCCAGGACAGGTAAAGCTGAAGAGCCACACACACAGTCCTTGCAGTCATGTCAGTTGAAAAAGATAGCAACAAGTGATAGACCGATTTACCACCCTTAAAAAACAGACGACATTCTTTGATGCTTCCACCACCAAGTAACTGCAATTGTAGCCAATTTTTCTTGTTAATGCTGTAAACATACATGATACTGTGCAAACCTTTGTTTGTTGTTGTATTGTATTATTTAAAAAAACTGATTAATAACATACTAATAAATAACTACTAATACTAATGAAATATTTCTCGGTCTTTACTAGCTATTTGCAAATTTTTGCGCTCACGTGCTCGTTTGCTCACATCCTGTGCATCTCCTTGGGCTAAGCCCCCCCTGTCCTTAAAACCTAGTGACGTCGCCTTGGTTAACACAAACGAGAGAAAGTTTAGAAACATTAAATGACGTGAGGTTTTAACTTCACTACTGAAAAACTGAAACAATGATCATATTCGACTAAAACTGAAGAGCCACTTGAATTGTTTAGTATTTTCACATGTTTTTTTAAACTAATGTGGATAACCAGTTTTGACGCAGTCCAGCAATGAGCAAGACTGCTTCAGCCAGAAGAGTTTCACTTTAAGTCTTAAAAAAATGTGTTCTTTAGTTTTTCTCAGTGTTAAAAGAAAAAAATGTCCATGCCCAGCTTCTTTTGGAATGTGCTGAAACAGCCAGCCACCATGACGCGTGAAGTTATTCAGCTGGTCTCTTCCGAGAAATTCCCTAAACAGGTCAGGCCAGATTGGCTCTGTCATTCGTGCTTAACGTGTACAGTGAGTCAGCCCGGGTTTCTAGAGATTTTTATTGTTTTCTTACCTGAAAAGATTGACTGTTGAGGGCTGGTCAGGGTTCGTCGTGGTCTGTTTTTGACTCACAGTCAGATGTAATTCTCCAGAAGGAAGATAGCTGGTGTGGAACTTCTTCTGCAAAACACTCTTTCCTGGTCTGTAAAAGACAAACAACAATGAACCAAGTGAACCAATGACCAACAATAAACAAAGCAAAGCAAAGTATTCTACCTATAACCTAAAAATATTTTTGACACATTGGGTTTCTTACCTTCTTCTCCTTGAAAACTGATTTATAGACATTGCCCCAATTTTTCAACTGTCGCATTCACACGCCCCCAGAGTCTCTTTTTTGAGGAAGTGTCTCCTGATCTTTTCCCTCTCTCTGTCTGTCACATCTCTCGCCTCAAAGAACAATGGATGTTGAAATTCATTCCATTTTTCGGACACTTCTGAACTCAAAGGAAACTTCCGCCTTCTTGCCTTAGTGCGTCTTCAAGGTAGGGTGCAATCTGAACTGTTTTCATTACTTTCACTTTCAATTACTGTAAGCGTTGTGGTGTCTGTCATTATCCCATAATAACATGTTTGTAAATGGACACCCTGTTACATACAAAGGTTATTTTATGCTTTAGGTGGGGATTTCCTTCCGGATAGTCTTATACAGGTTCTTTAAACAAGTTTATTGCAATGAAATCATGATTATACACTTATCACACCACTTTTGACAACACATATCCACATGGGGGTGACTAAAGTAAAACTAAAACAAAGAGGATAAAAGGCTGCAGAAATACCCCCGATTATTACTTTTTTTTCATATTACATTATTAACTTATGCTTCATTAATGTAGCATATTTACAACTGTTTGTGTACAAACATCAAGAGAATTATTGCCCAATTGCCCCTCGCTACTACATGGAAATGGTTCATTCCTGTTCCCAGCAGTAGCAGGTGAGATGTTTCATATGGATAAATATCAAAGTTAGAAGAAGGTGCGACAATATGACACCCAATTATCAAAGGAGGTGGGATTCATCAGAGAGTGGTGTGATTAATTAATTTCGGCTATAGTCTGCTCCCACAATATAAGTTACCTCTATGTTTACAGAAGACATTGATGATCTTTATTTGCATTCACCAACAAAGACCACACCGAGTCTGGAATTTAAATTGATCCTGACCAGTTGACCCACCCATTTTTTGATCTAAACATGTGACAATGGGATCAATAAAAAATTTCTATTGTTATAGTGTTGTGCTCGTTTGTTGATGTTGCCACTGCCATCTCTAGTCGGCCTAAATCTGGGGATGTTCTGTTTTGTGGTGTGTTTCCTGTTCTCTTTTACTAATTGCTTAATTTCTCTTCATAGAACTGAAGTGTTCGATGTCAGGCCCGGACTCCAAGCAGGACCCGACGCAGAGGTTTCATAGCCGATTTTTATTTTGAACTAATCACAAAACCCTTTTAAACAGCGTGTGCTACAGGCAGGCTATGAAAAACAGGCCTAAACTCAGGAAAACAAAAATCACTCCAAAGAGGAAAAAACTAAAACCTGGTTTATGAAAAAAAGTTATCAAAATCCAAATCACTCATAATGACGGAAAATCAAAAAGGCTGCTAAACATTAAATGAAAATTGTGTCTCCAAGGAAGGCTGAAAAAACACAACAAAACTAGTCACTATAAAACAAAAGGCAAAAAACACTCGTTGGCTATGGCCAAAACTAGGAAAAGGCTTAGGTGACACGATCCAAGGACGAAACACTTTGGCACAGGACACAGGGGAGACGCAGACAAGATATACCCACAACACTCAGGGCGGGGAAGACAACTCAGACCGGTACTGACTTATGCGAGGGCAAATATCACAATAAAAACATGAAAGACGAGACAGAATATTTTATCAAAACCAATTTGACTCACGCAGTGTTGACACTTTGCTTCCCCTGATTCTGCCTGTGAGTAGTCAGCAGGCTTATACCCACCTTTACCTTACTGTAATTGCTACAATTTTCAAGTCGCTCCATTTCAGACAGACTACATAAAACATTTGGAGGACAAAGTTATTTAAACAAAAACAGTAGAAGGAATAGGAGCCAAACCATCAACTGCACTAGCAGAGAAGAGAAGAGCTGCAAGGCTTCTGTGGTGTGATGTCTATATGTTTACCTGTAGTTAGAATGCTTTTTTAATCTAAGGTTCCACCACTTATAACATCGTCGTATATACAACCTTCTTTCTACAACTTACTATAGTCCTACTTCGATAGGATCTGAAGGTAGTCGGGTATGCTTGGTTATCATGAAAACACCACATTACATTGTTGGGATTGTCCATTTTCTCCACCACGGCTGTCGTTAGCGGTCATCCAGGGACTCGTAGGCCATTGCGAGGTGGAGGAACTTTCATGTTGCTTTGGCCCTGAGCGTTAGAGACCATTCAGGGACTCGGGCCACAACATTTACTGTGAGCAGAAGAGTATGTTAAGTCATATTTAGCCATGTTAGTGCTAGAGTTCCCAGGTGTTGCATTGTTGTCAAGTTTAATCTTATCTTTGCAGATGGCGTGTGCAAAGACATCTTAACTGTAGCTGGACCAGAGGTGGAGGCTGAACTCAAAGCAGGTAAGAGGACATGCTAGACATTTTCAAGCTACGCATTCTTTACTTCTTTTTACTTACACTGTCTGTGTTGTGTAGCAAATGTGAGCCGAGGGCAGGTTTTTCTATCCCAGCCTGGATCGTTCCCCTGCAGTGCCATTTTACATGTGTGTGGAGAAAAGGATGCAGGTATCATTGAACAACTGGTGTGTGACATCATTAAATATTGCGACGCATTGACACTTAAGTCCGTGGCCATTCCTGCCATCTGTGCTGGTAAGTATTTTGTAAGACTTTCTAAATAGAATAAAACCACAAACACCTAATGTCAAGTTTTTAGTTGAAGTTTTAATTCTTCCAGTAAAAATTTAAACCATTTCTGCAGGAGCTGGTGGATTGGACCCGGGTGTTGTGGCAAGTGCCATCCTCCGAGGAGTCAAGATTGCCACATCGACCACTTCACTTAACTTTCTCACTGACATCCACCTCGTCCTTTTTAAGATCAACGTCTTTTTGGCATTTAAAGAGGAAGCAATGCAAATGTTTTCAACTGCTGTAATCAACAGAGGTGATGCCAATTTTCACAAACATTCTTCTTCTTTTGTGTTTGCTTGAAAATCTGAATGTTCTTATTTTATTGGAAAGTTTCACTGATTGTTGTCTGTTGACTCACCTTGCAGTGTCAGTGCCTCAGTTGCCTCAGGTGCAACAACAACAACAACAACAACAACCCATTTCATCTGTGAGTCTAGGCGCCCTCTGTACTACGTCCATAAGCCAGTCCGTCTTCCTGTTCCTGGGTCTCTCCAGAAAAGATGTTGATGATGCCATGACAAAGCTGAAGGAACTGTATCAGGCTCAGTGCTCCACTCAAACCTTCAAAAAAGAGGAGCTGGGAATCCTCACTTTGGACAACATGAATGATCTGAAACAGCTGGTGAAGACCAAGGGTTTGTACCTACAGATGGACCAGTCCGGCCAGGGCAGCCTTACAGTGAGTGGGTTAAAAGATGGGGTCAACCAGGTGATGCAGATGATTAATGCCTTTCTGCACGGCTGCCTCAGAAGAGAGGTAAGAGTCAAGGAGGAGGAGGATTTGTACACCCGTGTGGCTTGGTGCATCCTGAGACACAATGGCAACTGGGAGAGACTCCCCAAAACAGCCAATCACAGCCTGGAAAACAAAGATGTAGCAGCAGGGATAGAGGATGCACAGGGCATCAAGTGGAGTGTGGATCTACAGAGACTTGAGGCCAAAACACAAATGAGATTACTTGGACACACAACGAACCTGAAACGCCTTGAGAATCTGCCAGGTGAGAAGATGGCATAATTGTAAATAACAAAATTGTAACAGTTAATACAATAAAAGATCATTTTTCACTATTCTCTAGGTTTGAGACTTTGAGGAACTGCCTTACTTAACCAAACTTGTTTTTCTTTTCATTTTGTTATCTCCAACTTTGTCCAGACTTCACCCTCCCTTTGTACTGGGATAACATGGGTAATGATGAAAATCTGAAGGTGGTTGTACTGCAGCCTTCTTCTCAAGAGTACCGGACAGTGAAGGAGGCCTTCAAGCGAACTGTCTTCAAGACTGTAATGAAGGTAGGCAGCTCTGATTGGAAAATACATTGTCTGCAGACTATCTAACTTCCAGTTTTAGTAGCCCTGGCATATCCCTTATAAGTGTTCATAATCTGCTATCAACGCTGTGAATTTGAAACTGGTCATCCTTCCAGTGTAAATTTGGTAGCTAGCTCTTTTCTTGTTGTTTCTTTCTGAGTGTGTTGGTTTTTCTCGACAGATCGAGCGCTTGCAGAATGTTCATCTGCGTCGCGCCTATGAAGTCCAGGAGAAGAAACTTTCTGATAAGAACAAACAGGAAGGTGGAGCAGGTGAAAAGCTTCTGTACCATGGGACGACCGAAGACAACTGTGACTCCATCATGAAAACTGGGTTCGACAGGCGCTTTGCTGGGCAGAACGGTAAAGATCTTTAGGAATAATTCAAAGTAATATGTGGTCATTGCTTTAATGGTGTAGGATCTGGTCTTGTTGTTGTTTAGATATAAATACTTGTTAATTCCCCTTTTTGTCTCATTCTCAGCCACTTCATATGGACTTGGAACCTACTTTGCAGTAAACGCCAGTTACTCAGCCAACCCCACCTACTCCAAGCCAGCTGCTGATGGTACTCAGTTAATGTTTGTGGCCCGAGTCCTGACTGGCCTCTACACTCAGGGCACAAGCAGCATGAAGGTTCCTCCACCTCGCACTGACCCACAGTCTGATGACCGCTACGACAGCGTGGTTGATAAAATGGACAATCCCAACATGTATGTGGTGTTTCATGATAACCAAGCATACCCAGACTACCTCATCACCTTCAAGTAGGAGTATGAGGAGGTTGGAGAAAGAATTGTATATGACGACAATGTTATATGGTGGACCTTAGATTAAAGAACACATTTAGGCTACAAGTAAACATATAGACATCACACCACAGAGGCCTTAAAACCAAAGAAACAAGTCGCTGCAGCCACACATACATTTTAAAGCTAAAAGAGAGCTGCACACTTTCCAACACAAAAACAGCAGAAAGACCTCACACACCTCACCGACGGTAAAAGTTCCTCAGTTAAAGCAAATGTCACCTTAAAGGCCCACCATGAGCATTTTAGTATTTAACATGTGATAAGGCTGTGTTTGATTTGGTTAGAGTTACTGTTAAGTTTTTTCATTTTTATCTATGCTAAATGAATGCTAACCTTAAGCCATAATGATATAATTCTTATATTATTGTTGTACTGCTCACAAACTGCCAGCCCCAGTTCACCTCTCACTCCCCCCCATGTTTGACCAGCTGCTTTTCTTCTGCAGGTGATTTCTTTTAAATTACTTTTGTTTTTACTCTGAAATGGACTTGAAATGTAGTGAATTACAATACAGGAAATGTGGGTATAAAACATTTATGAATGTTCTTATGTTTAAGTGAAAGATCTCAGACATATTCTCAGGTTCATTTCTACAGGATAATTCAGGTAATTCCTGATTTGGGATGTATAACTGATGCACTTTCGTTCTCTTGATTACAAGATGTATTCAACTGTTGCCATTACCATTAATAATTACTTTTTATAAGTGATGAATTATGTGTTTGGTTTGGAAGATATGAAGGATTAAATTTGCCAAATCTTTGATGGAGTCAATCTTTCTTTATTTGGTTAATATTTGTATTTCTGAAGAAACAGATTTTTATAGATTGAAGAAAGATGTGGAAAGAGCTGTTTACAGTTCTCAAGCAGAAACATTGCTACATCAGGTACATTTCATAAGTTAAGTTCACTGATCAGTATTTTGTGTATCAAATAAAACAGCATCAAATGGGTCACTCGTATCTCATATTCACAGACAATTGTCACCCAACACTGCAGATCTACTGATCTTTAGCAGCTGCAGAAAGACAATTTCACGAAATCCAGCTCTGGTAAACCCACTAGACTACCTACAAGCAGACTTAAACAAAGGTCCTGCCAGTCATCAGACACTTTGATTCTATGTAGCTGGACCAGGGGCCTCATGTACGAATACTTGCGTGGATTTCCTACTAAAACTTGCCGTACGCCAGAACCCGGAAACTGTCGTACGCACAAAAATATTCAGATGTATCAAAGTGTGCGTACGCATGGATCCAAGCACGTTTCTTTTGTACATGCCAATCAACGTGGAATTGAGCGCACGTGCAACTCCTCCCTGTCCACGCCCCATTTACATATGCAAATCTATTTAAATAGGCCCTGGACCTGAGATTCACCTCTTTGTCCGATCAGATAACGCGATGAACAAAGGAAAGAAAATTTTCACAGAATTTCACAGAGTCTAAGCTAAAGATTCTAGTGAATGAAGTGGAGATTCTGTTTGGTTCCTGTCAACAGGGATAAATTTGACCAAAAAAAAGACGTGAGTGGGAGCGTGTGTGTGAGGCTGTAAATGCCGTGGGATCCGAGCAGCACACACACAGGTGTGGACAGGTGTGGCGCTGCGGCTGACATTTTACGCCCGCTTTTACTGACAAGAATACTGAACACAGGGAGACAATCAGGGGCTTGTTAGAAAGCTCTGCAGCTCTAATTTCACCAGCAGAAAATAAAGAAAACCAAAAACATGAACATTTGAATGCGCACATGCCCAAATATGCACTGGCACACTGGCACGGCTTCTGGGTAAGTAAAGAGTTTATTCGTTTAATTGTCCCGTATGTAAAGCAGCGTTACATACGGGACAATATAACGAATAGAAGCCACCCATCGCGCACCGTGCCAGTCTCCAGCCTGTTCTCAGCCATGCTGTTAGTCATAATGAATGAGTCATGCGTTGAACCAGGCCACCTTGCCACGATGTTAGTTAGCTGCATTCGCGCATCACATATGATTTGAACATTGATGGAATGAAAATGTTTCCTACTAACATAAAAAAAATCATCCTGTGATGGCGCTTTTATAGCAATGTGTGTGCAGTCAATAGCTCCGATTACATTAGGGAAACCGGCTCTCGCTGCAAACTGTGCTTTAATGTCGGCCTGTTCAACAGCATTGTACGGGAATCTGATGTACCAGGAAGACATTCGGATGATTCCGTCCCACACAGCTGGCATGGCTCGGCTCAGGGTTAACTGGCACACTCCTGACCGATCGGCCAGGTCCCGCTGGAATGCCCCTGTTGCCAAGAACCCCAGCGCAGTCAGGCAGCCGGCCCGCCGGCCCCCGTTGCGCTCTCGGGCCGGCCGCAGCTCTGCAGTAACTCCAGTAACACTGGTCTTGGTAACCGAAATCGTCTTATGAGCCAATTATCATGGTTCGCAAGTAAATCCATGCGTTCCTTAAATCGCTCACGTTTACAAGGTCCTCTAACAACGCTAACGCTGTCTTTGTTAATACCATTTTCTTCATCACATTGCGCATGCTTTTATATCCACTTATATAATTGCAAACACGTGGGTGTGTTAATTGTTTATAAGTGTGTCTCTGATGTGCACATCACTCTAATGACTACTTGTTTTCACATTATTAACAGTTTCCCAGCGTCACCTCTAAGTGTCGCCAAAGGAACAATAGCTGTAGAAACGTGCGTACGACAGCTATGAAGTTGGCGTGGGGCACGCACATTTCTACGATTGTTTCACGTTTGATACATCTGAACGTGAGCGTGGGAAAGGACGTACGCCACTTTTTTGTGCGTACGCATGCTTTGTACATGAGGCCCCAGGAGTTCAAGAAGAAAGCAAGGGGTTGCTAAAAAAGCTCCAATCAGGTCCCAATCAGGGAGCACCAAGTTGTTCCACCACACTAGATCACTAGATGGCAGTCCAACATCACCACTAGCAAAACAAACATGACAACTGAGTCAGTCACCAGAACAACCCTGGAGGACAGGCCTGGCAGTTGGGTTGATGAGCAGGTTAAATAAAGTCTATTCTATATATATATATATATATTCTACTTTTTTTTAAGTCAGTGTGCCATAAATAAAACAGGTAAACATCAACATTAAACTGTTATGTGCAGAGAATTTACACAGATATACAAGAAGTAAATAGACACATTCATTCAAATTCAAATTAAAGGGGTCTATTTACTTCTTGCATGTCTATGTATATATAACTAGATAGCTACATAGAGACAGAAAGGTAAATATAAGCTTTATGTAATAGGGAGTCTGCTAATATGTACGGTAACTGATCAGGCAGCACAACATTTACCGTCAAATGAAAGTGAAACTGAAAGCACAGGACAACTTCAGAGACGCAGGCATACTGAGAAGTGCCAAACTTTATTCAAGTTCAGAACTGTCGGTGAAATGGATAATTACCAACATCATTTATTTTTTGAAGCGAGAGATCTGACGGACAGAGAGAAGAACAAGATCAGGCGACACTTTTTAAAAAAACGAGACTCTGGGGGAGGTGAATGTGGAATGATTGAAAAGATCGGAGACAACACCTATAAAATTAGTTTCAAGGAAAAAGAAGGTAAGGAATTGAGTTGAAATAAGTAATAGTGTGACTATATTTTTAGTTTAAATGTGTGATTCCGTTGATTCAACAGACCAGGAAAGAGTTTTACAGAGAAAGTTTCACAACATCGCCTTTCCCTCTGGTGAATTGCAACTGACCGTCAGTCAAGCTGGTGAGTCACAGGTGAGAGAATATTGCCCAATACCAGTGGTGTAGTGGAGATTGGAGAAGTGGGTAAACTCTTAATTTATGTTTAAAATGTGTTTGTTAAAGTGGCATGTCAAGCAAGGGAACACGCCCTTTGACTGCACCCAAACTGGGCCAGTGGTATTTGTACATTGTTACATGACTTGATTAAGAATCTATATGAAATCTAAATTAGACACAGAAGAGGTGCAATAAATACTAAACCACAGACTACATAATTATGCATTTTCTAACCAAGTATTCCTTATTCCTTACTCCATCAACTTAAGAAAATTGGACAACTATGTCATGCCTTTGCCATCCTAGAGAAAAACACAACTGAAAGATCAGAGTGGATTTAGAAGTGGGAATACTCAGTGCTGACTGAAAAACAACTAGGTGAACTCTGTATACCTGCGAATACCTTCCACTACACCACAACCTTTGAGAAACCTTGGCTGATGATTTCATGATTATGATAAACACAGATGTCCTCTATCATCTTGAAGGGCCCAGAAAATGTGGTGCAGTCAGGAGCTCCAAAACATGATGAACCGAAGAAAAAGGTTATGGAAAAGAGGGTTAACCTCCCTCCAGATTTAATAGCCTTTATAACATCCAGTGGCGCCATCTCCAAATACCAGGCTTGTTTCCAGCAGAGCTTTAGAAATCCGGTTTCCCTAGATTTGGGGTCAGAGTTGGTTCTGTCCAGTGTGTCCTCTGATGACCTTGATGAGGCTTTGGCAGTAGTGTTGAGAGACCTGAGTGTGGCCAATGTGGAGCTTCAGGGAGCTGCAGCTGTGCCTCCAGATCTTGACAGAGTAAAAGAAATCATGATCAAAGCCAAGAATGAAGCAAACTGTCCTGAGCTGAGAGTGGACGTCAGCTTCATCCCAGGACCCAGTGGAACAACCAAAGTTCGTCTGGTGGGCTACAATAAAAATGTGGACAAGCTCAAAGAGGTTCTGCATGAGTACCAGATAAACCAAGTCGGGACACAAGAATTGTTGAAACTACCATTTCCTGAACTGGTTGACTGTTTCGATAAATTCTTAAGCATGACTGATGTGAAGCAGAACAGGGTGACTTTAAAACCTTCCCATGTACCGTACCCCTGTGTGGTTGTGTCAGGCCCTCGCTGTCTGATCAAGGAGGTCCAGGCAGAATTAAGCAAAGCTCTATCCAGTTTGTTATCAGATAGACTGGTTCTGGATGGACCAGGGGCACAGCAGTACTTCCAAGCAGAGGGTAAAGTGAGCAAGGAGCTGGTAGAGAGCTCCTGTCACGTCCTTATCAGGGAACAGCAAGGTCTGAACTCCCCAAATGTGAAAAGCTCCAGCACCGGTGTAACACCTATACCTACCCCCAGAACGCTCCAAACTTCTCCCCGGAGCATTGCAGTCAACAGGACCAGCCTGGAGATCAAACTTGGCAGTTTGGTGGATGAGCAGGTTCGACAATTTTCTCTAGTACCTTACATGAATACAGCAGCAAGGAAATACTCACACTGACATCATTTGACATTATTTCAACAGGTGAATGTGTTGGTGGTCCCTATGCTCAGCAGCCAGCCAACTTCAACAAGAATTGGTAATTGTCTGTTGAAAAGAGCAGGGAGTGCACTGAAGTCAAATTTTGACTCAATGGCAGCGACATGTACCCTCGCCCCTGGTGATGTTCTGCAGGTTGATGCACCTTCATCTCTGGGCTGCTCCAAGCTCTTCTTCATTGAGTGCTTGCCATGGGATGGAGTCAGAGGGCAGAGTGTACAGGTGAAGCACTTCAAAGTTTGTGGTGTTCTGTTTATAAGGAATAAAATAACTGAAGTAGTTGTTAGAACAATGACAAAAAAAGAAAATATAATAAGAAGAAATGATAATTATGAAGAAAGTTCAAACTTTCGCTCTCTCAGCATACCTGTTCAAATGCTGCATTAAGTGGAAGTTGTAGTAGAAGTTTAGCTACTAAACTGAAATTTGCTTTAATTTACATGTTACAAAGTGCCACACAGGGACAACTTTATGGACACTATGGAAATGATTTTTGTTGTTTTGCAGGCACTTAGCAATGGGTTGAAGAGATGTTTGGACCTCTGTGTACAGCAGCACTTGGTGTGCTCGGTGGCCTTTACAGTTATCGGACCTGGAATTCTTTTAAAGTTCCCGCTGAGAGAAGCCATTCAAGTGCTGACTGAAAGCATTGGTCAGTTTGGATTGACTGCATCCTCTGGGTCTCTCTCCAGCATCCACATTGTCATTAAACCAGACTATCCTGACTCTGAGCAGGTGAATATCAACACTTCGGAAACTGTTGTAAATGGTTTGTCAGATACGTTATTGACGAGAAAGTGTTAAATGCTTGTATCTTTATTTCCAGTGCTATCATGATGTCTACAAGCAACTCAGCATGAAAATGAATCAGGGAGGCGAAGGTAAACTACATCGCTACAGACGGACTTTGAATAACTTAAATTACAAATAATTTCACTATTTCCACTGACGTTCTTCCTTTCAGCAATCTTCAAGTCCCTCACCAGTGACCTTGATGACATCATAATGACAGTAGGAAGCGGGGTTAAACTACAGCTGGTGTTTGGTGACATCACTAACGAGACTACAGATGCTGTGGTGAACACGACCGACTTCAGAAATTTTCAGTATGGTGGGTGAGAGCTGCTGTAGCTTAAGATATCCTAGTGAGCAGAAGAGTATGTTAAGTCATATTTAGCCATGTTAGTGCTAGAGTTCCCAGGTGTTGCATTGTTGTCAAGTTTAATCTTATCTTCCGCGTGACATTATTGCACCTTGCTGTTAATCTGGAGAGAGACCCAGAGGATGCAGTCAATCCAAACTGACCAATGACCAGAGGTGGAGGCTGAACTCAAAGCAGGTAAGAGGACATGCTAGGCATTTTCAAGCTACGCATTCTTTACTTCTTTTTACTTACACTGTCTGTGTTGTGTAGCAAATGTGAGCCGAGGGCAGGTTTTTCTATCCCAGCCTGGATCGTTCCCCTGCAGTGCCATTTTACATGTGTGTGGAGAAAAGGATGCAGGCATCATTGAACAACTGGTGTGTGACATCATTAAATATTGCGACGCATTGACACTTAAGTCCGTGGCCATTCCTGCCATCTGTGCTGGTAAGTATTTTGTAAGACTTTCTAAATAGAATAAAACCACAAACACCTAATATCAAGTTGAAGTTTGAATTCTTCCAGTAAAAATTTAAACCATTTCTGCAGGAGTTGGTGGATTGGACCCCGGTGTTGTGGCAAGTGCCATCCTCCGAGGAGTCAAGACTGCCACGTCGACCACTTCATTTAACTTTCTCACTGACATCCACCTCGTCCTTTTTAAGATCAACGTCTTTTTGGCATTTAAAGAGGAAGCAATGCAAATGTTTTCAACTGCTGTAATCAACAGAGGTGATGCCAATTTTCACAAACATTCTTCTTCTTTTGTGTTTGCTTATTTTATTGGAAAGTTTCACTGATTGTTGTCTGTTGACTCACCTTGCAGTGTCAGTGCCTCAGGTGCAACAACAACAACAACCCGTTTCGTCTGTGAGTCTAGGCGCCCTCTGTACTACGTCCATAAGCCAGTCCGTCTTCCTGTTCCTGGGTCTCTCCAGAAAAGATGTTGATGATGCCATGACAAAGCTGAAGGAACTGTATCAGGCTCAGTGCTCCACTCAAACCTTCAAAAAAGAGGAGCTGGGAATCCTCACTTTGGACAACATGAATGATCTGAAACAGCTGGTGAAGACCAAGGGTTTGTACCTGCAGATGGACCAGTGCGGCCAGGGCAGCCTTACAGTGAGTGGGTTAAAAGATGGGGTCAACCAGGTGATGCAGATGATTAATGCCTTTCTGCACGGCTGCCTCAGAAGAGAGGTAAGAGTCAAGGAGGAGGAGGATTTGTACACCCGTGTGGCTTGGTGCATCCTGAGACACAATGGCAACTGGGAGAGACTCCCCAAAACAGCCAATCACAACCTGGAAAACAAAGATGTAGCAGCAGGGATAGAGGATGCACAGGGCATCAAGTGGAGTGTGGATCTACAGAGACTTGAGGCCAAAACACAAATGAGATTACTTGGACACACAACGAACCTGAAACGCCTTGAGAATCTGCCAGGTGAGAAGATGGCATAATTGTAAATAACAAAATTGTAACAGTTAATACAATAAAAGATCATTTTTCACTATTCTCTAGGTTTGAGACTTTGAGGAACTGCCTTACTTAACCAAACTTGTTTTTCTTTTCATTTTGTTATCTCCAACTTTGTCCAGACTTCACCCTCCCTTTGTACTGGGATAACATGGGTAATGATGAAAATCTGAAGGTGGTTGTACTGCAGCCTTCTTCTCAAGAGTACCGGACAGTGAAGGAGGCCTTCAAGCGAACTGTCTTCAAGACTGTAATGAAGGTAGGCAGCTCTGATTGGAAAATACATTGTCTGCAGACTATCTAACTTCCAGTTTTAGTAGCCCTGGCATATCCCTTATAAGTGTTCATAATCTGCTATCAACGCTGTGAATTTGAAACTGGTCATCCTTCCAGTGTAAATTTGGTAGCTAGCTCTTTTCTTGTTGTTTCTTTCTGAGTGTGTTGGTTTTTCTCGACAGATCGAGCGCTTGCAGAATGTTCATCTGCGTCGCGCCTATGAAGTCCAGGAGAAGAAACTTTCTGATAAGAACAAACAGGAAGGTGGAGCAGGTGAAAAGCTTCTGTACCATGGGACGACCGAAGACAACTGTGACTCCATCATGAAAACTGGGTTCGACAGGCGCTTTGCTGGGCAGAACGGTAAAGATCTTTAGGAATAATTCAAAGTAATATGTGGTCATTGCTTTAATGGTGTAGGATCTGGTCTTGTGGTTGTTTAGATATAAATACTTGTTAATTCCCCTTTTTGTCTCATTCTCAGCCACTTCATATGGACTTGGAACCTACTTTGCAGTAAACGCCAGCTACTCAGCCAACCCCACCTACTCCAAGCCAGCTGCTGATGGTACTCAGTTAATGTTTGTGGCCCGAGTCCTGACTGGTCTCTACACTCAGGGCACAAGCAACATGAGGGTTCCTCCACCTCGCACGGACCTACAGTCGGATGACCGCTACGACAGCGTGGTGGATAAAATGGACAATCCCAACATGTATGTGGTGTTTCATGATAACCAAGCATACCCAGACTACCTCATCACCTTCAAGTAGGAGTATGAGGAGGTTGGAGAAAGAATTGTATATGACGACAATGTTATATGGTGGACCTTAGATTAAAGAACACATTTAGGCTACAAGTAAACATATAGACATCACACCACAGAGGCCTTAAAACCAAAGAAACAAGTCGCTGCAGCCACACATACATTTTAAAGCTAAAAGAGAGCTGCACACTTTGCAACACAAAAACAGCAGAAAGACCTCACACACCTCACCGACGGTAAAAGTTCCTCAGTTAAAGAAAATGTCACCTTAAAGGCCCACCATGAGCATTTTAGTATTTAACATGTGATCAGGCTGTGTTTGATTTGGTTAGAGTTACTGTTAAGTTTTTTCATTTTTATCTATGCTAAATGAATGCTAACCTTAAGCCATAATGATATAATTCTTATATTATTGTTGTACTGCTCACAAACTGCCAGCCCCAGTTCACCTCTCACTCCCCCCCATGTTTGACCAGCTGCTTTTCTTCTGCAGGTGATTTCTTTTAAATGACTTTTGTTTTTACTCTGAAATGGACTTGAAATGTAGTGAATTACAATACAGGAAATGTGGGTATAAAACATTTATGAATGTTCTTATGTTTAAGTGAAAGATCTCAGAATTATTCTCAGGTTCATTTCTACCGGATAATTCAGGTAATTCCTGATTTGGGATGTTTAACTGATGCACTTTCGTTCTCTAGATTACAAGATGTATTAAACTCTTGCCATTACCATTAATAATTACTTTTTATAAGTGATGAATTATGTGTTTGGTTTGGAAGATATGAAGGATTAAATTTGCCAAATCTTTGATGGAGTCAGTCTTTCTTTATTTGGTTAATATTTGTATTTCTGAAGAACCAGATTTTTATAGATTGAAGAAAGATGTGGAAAGAGCTCTTTACAGTTCTCAAGCAGAAACATTGCTACATCAGGTACATTTCATAAGTTAAGTTCACTGATCAGTATTTTGTGTATCAAATAAAACAGCATCAAATGGGTCACTCGTATCTCATATTCACAGACAATTGTCACCCAACACTGCAGATCTAGCAGCCGCAGAAAGACAATTTCACGAAATCCAGCTCTGGTAAACCCACTAGACTACCTACAAGCAGACTTAAACAAAGGTCCTGCCAGTCATCAGACACTTTGATTCTATGTAGCTGGACCAGGAGTTCAAGAAGAAAGCAAGGAGTTGGTAAAAAGCTCCAATCAGGGAGCACCAAGTTGCTCCACCACACTAGATCACTAGATGGCAGTCCAACATCAGCACTAGCAAAACAAACATGACAACTGAGTCAGTCACCAGAACAACCCTGGAGGACAGGCCTAGCAGTTGGGTTGATGAGCAGGTTAAATAAAGTCTATTCTGTTCTACTTGTTTGTTTAAGTCAGTGTGCCATAAATAAAACAGGTAAACATCAACATTAAACTGTTATGTACAGAGAATTTACACAGACATACAAGAAGTAAATAGACACCTTCATTCAAATTCAAATTAAAGGGGTCTATTTACTTCTTCCATGTCTGTGTATATATAACTAGATAGCCACATAGAGATAGAAAGCTAAATATAAGCTTTATGTAATATGGAGTCTGCTAATATGTAACTGATCAGGCAGCACAACATTTACCGTCAAATGAAAGTGAAACTGAAAGCACAGGACAACTTCAGAGACGCAGGCATACTGAGAAGTGCCAAACTTTATTCAAGTTCAGAACAGCCGGTGAAATGGATAATTACCAACATCATTTATTTTTTGAAGCGAGAGATCTGACAGACAGAGAGAAGAACAAAATCAGGTGACACTTTTTTAAAAAACGAGACTCTGGGGGAGGTGAATGTGGAATGATTGAAAAGATCGGAGACAACGCCTATAAAATTAGTTTCAAGGAAAAAGAAGGTAAGGAATTGAGTTGAAATAAGTAATAGTGTGACTATATTTTTAGTTTAAATGTGTGATTTCGTTGATTCAACAGACCAGGAAAGAGTTTTACAGAGGAAGTTTCACAACATCGCCTTTCCCTCTGGTGAATTGCAACTGACCGTCAGTCAAACTAGTGAGTCACAGGTGAGAGAATATAGCCCAATACCAGTGGTGTAGTGGAGATTGGAGAAATGGGTAAACTCTTAATTTATGTTTAAAATGTGTTTGTTAAAGTGGCATGTCAAGCAAGGGAACACGCCCTTTGACTGCACCCAAACTGGGCCAGTAGTATTTGTACATTGTTACATGACTTGATTAAGAATCTATATGAAATCTAAATTAGACACAGAAGAGGTGCAATAAATACTGAGCCACAGACTACATAATTATGCATTTTTTTTTAACCAAGTATTCCTTATTCCTTACTCCATCAACTTAAGAAAATTGGACAACTATGTCATGCCTTTGCCATCCTAGAGAAAAACACAACTGAAAGATCAGAGTGGATTTAGAAGTGGGAATACTCAGTGCTGACTGAAAAACAACTAGGTGAACTCTGTATACCTGCGAATACCTTCCACTACACCACAACCTTTGAGAAACCTTGGCTGATGATTTCATGATTATGATAAACACAGATGTCCTCTATCATCTTGAAGGGCCCAGAAAATGTGGTGCAGTCAGGAGCTCCAAAACATGATGAACCGAAGAAAAAGGTTATGGAAAAGAGGGTTAACCTCCCTCCAGATTTAATAGCCTTTATAACATCCAGTGGCGCCATCTCCAAATACCAGGCTTGTTTCCAGCAGAGCTTTAGAAATCCGGTTTCCCTAGATTTGGGGTCAGAGTTGGTTCTGTCCAGTGTGTCCTCTGATGACCTTGATGAGG
Organism: Larimichthys crocea; assembly: GCF_000972845.2. Classification (NCBI taxonomy): domain Eukaryota; kingdom Metazoa; phylum Chordata; class Actinopteri; family Sciaenidae; genus Larimichthys; species Larimichthys crocea. Next base: position 10,802,370 of record NC_040011.1, on the reverse strand, counting down.
CTTTGGCAGTAGTGTTGAGAGACCTGAGTGTGGCCAATGTGGAGCTTCAGGGAGCTGCAGCTGTGCCTCCAGATCTTGACAGAGTAAAAGAAATCATGATCAAAGCCAAGAATGAAGCAAACTGTCCTGAGCTGAGAGTGGACGTCAGCTTCATCCCAGGACCCAGTGGAACAACCAAAGTTCGTCTGGTGGGCTACAGTGAAAGTGTGGACAAGCTCAAAGAGGTTCTGCATGAGTACCAGATAAACCAAGTCGGGACACAAGAATTGTTGAAACTACCACTTCCTGAACTGGTTGACTGTTTCGATAAATTCTTAAGCATGACTGATGTGAAGCAGAACAGGGTGACTTTAAAACCTTCCCATGTACCGTACCCCTGTGTGGTTGTGTCAGGCCCCCGCTGTCTAGTCAAGGAGGTCCAGGCAGAATTAAGCAAAGCTCTATCCAGTCTGTTATTAGATAAATTGTTTCTGGATGGACCAGGGGCACGGCAGTACTTCCAAGCAGAAGGTAAAGTGAGCAAGGAGCTGGTAGAAAGTTCCTGTCACGTCCTTATCAGAGAACAGCAAGGTCTGAACTCCCCAAATGTGAAAAGCTCCAGCACCGGTGTAACACCTATACCTACCCCCAGAACGCTCCAAACTTCTCCCCGGAGCATTGCAGTCAACAGGACCAGCCTGGAGATCAAACTTGGCAGTTTGGTGGATGAGCAGGTTCGACAATTTTCTCTAGTACCTTACATGAATACAGCAGCAAGGAAATACTCACACTGACATCATTTGACATTATTTCAACAGGTGAATGTGTTGGTGGTCCCTATGCTCAGCAGCCAGCCAACTTCAACAAGAATTGGTAATTGTCTGTTGAAAAGAGCAGGGAGTGCACTGAAGTCAAAGTTTGACTCAATGGCAGCGACATGTACTCTCGCCCCTGGTGATGTTCTGCAGGTTGATGCACCTTCATCTCTGGGCTGCTCCAAGCTCTTCTTCATTGAGTGCTTGCCATGGGATGGAGTCAGAGGGCAGAGTGTACAGGTGAAGTAAAATAGTTGGTGGTGGATTCAAAAATGTTGAAGAGAACTTGTTGAATGAAACTATGTTTTTTTTCTAGGCACTTAGCAATGGGTTGAAGAGATGTTTGGACCTCTGTGTACAGCAGCACTTGTGCTCGGTGGCTTTTCCAGTTATCGGACCTGGAATTGTTTTAAAGTTCCCGCTGAGAGAAGCCATTCAAGTGCTGACTGAAAGCATTGGTCAGTTTGGATTGACTGCATCCTCTGGGTCTCTCTCCAACATCCACATTGTCATTAAACCAGACTATCCTGACTCTGAGGAGGTGAATATCAACACTTGGGAAACTGTTGTAAATGGTTTGTCAGATACATTATTGACGAGAAAGTGTAATGCTTGTATCTTTATTTCCAGTGCTATCATGATGTCTACAAGCAACTCAGCATACATATGAATCAGGGAGGCCAAGGTGAGTCATATCCCCACTACTTGAAATAACAAATACAGTGAGGAATTTGCATCATGCTCTTCATTTCAGCCATCTTCAGGTCCCTCAGGAGTGACGTTGATGACATCACAATGACATTGAGCAGTGGGGTTAAACTACAGCTGGTGTTTGGTGACATCACTAATGAGACTACAGACGTTATTGTGAACACGACCAACTTCAGAAATTTTCAGAAAGGTGGGAATCAGTTGGGTCTCGATATAATTGAATGCACACAGGAGGATTCACAACTTGTATTTGTGCAAAATTATTTTATCTGCTCATGTTAGCATTTAGATCAAAGCACCACTGTACCTAATTACAGTCTCACAAAGCTGCTAGCTGGGCTGTAGACTTCTAAGTGTTGTTCTTTTACAAATATCATCTTTATTTGCAGATGGCGTCTGCAAAGACATCTTAACTGTAGCTGGACCAGAGGTGGTGGCTGAACTCAAAGCAGGTAAGAGGACATGCTAGACATACACATTCTTTACTTCTTCTTACTTACACTGTCTGTGTTGTGTTTTTTATGTAGCAATTGTGAATCGAGGCCAGAGTTTTGCATCCCATCCTGGATATTTCCCCTGCGAAGCCATTTTACATGTTAATGGACACAAGGATGCAGGTATCATTGAACAATTGGTTTGTGACGTCATTGAATATTGTGAAACATCTGAACTCGAGTCCGTGGCCATTCCTGCCATCTGTGCTGGTAAGTATTTTGTAAGACTTTCTAAATAGAATAAAACCACAAACACCTAATATCAAGTTTGTTGTTGAAGTTTTAATTCTTCCAGTAAAAATTTAAACCATTTCTGCAGGAGCTGGTGGGTTGGACCCCGGTGTTGTGGCAAGTGCCATCCTCCGAGGAGTCAAGACTGCCACGTCGACCACTTCACTTAACTTTCTCACTGACATCCACCTCGTCCTGATCAAGATCAACGTCTTTTTGGCATTTAAAGAGGAAGCAATGCAAATGTTTTCAACTGCTGTAATCAACAGAGGTGATGCCAATTTTCACAAACATCCTTCTTCTTTGGTGTTTGCTTGAAGAATGTCTTATTTTATTGGAAAGTTTTACTGATTGTTGTCTGTTGACGTACCTTGCAGTGTCAGTGCCTCAGTTGCCTCAGGTACAACAAAAACAACAACAGCCGCCTTCATCTGTGAGTTCAGGCACCCTCCATACCACCTCCACAAGTAATCAGTCCGTCTTCCTGTTCCTGGGTCTCTCCAGAAAAGATGTTGACGATGCCATGACAAAGCTGAAGGAACTGTATCAGGCTCAGTGCTCCGCTCAAACCTTCAAAAAGGAGGAGCTGGCAGGCCTCACTGCGGACGACATGGAAGATCTGAAGCAGCTGGTGAAGACCCAGGGTCTATGCATGCAGATGGACCAATCAGGCCAGGGCAGTCTTACAGTGAGTGGGTTAAAAGATGGGGTCAACCAGGTGATGCAGATGATTAATGTCTTTCTGCAAGGCTCTCTCAGAAGAGAGATGAGAGTCAGAAAGGAGGAGGATTTGTACACCCGTGTGGCTTGGTGCATCTTGGGACATAACGGCAACTGGCAGAGACTCCCCAAAACAGCCAATCACAACCTGGAAAACAAAGACGTAGCAGGAGGGATAGAGGATGCACAGGGCATCAAGTGGAGGGTGGATCTTCAGAAGTTTGAGGCCACAAGAATAATGGGATTTGTCACGGCGAAGCTGAAACGACTTGTGAATCTGTCAGGTGAGAAGATGGTTCTTGATGAAAATTTATCATGTAAAAACAGAAAATTTGACTTCCAACTTTGTGCAGACTTCACTTTTCCTCTGTACTGGGACAACATGGCTGATGATGAAAATCTGAAGGTGGTTGTACTGCAGCCTTCTTCTCAAGAGTACCGGACAGTGAAGGAGGCCTTCAAACGAACTGTCTCCAAGACTGTAATGAAGGTGTGGAGAAACCTAATAGCTTTCATCTAGATAAATGGAACTTCTATATCTTTACATACATATGTTTTTTCTCGACAGATCGAGCGCTTGCAGAATGTTCATCTGCGACGCGCCTATGAAGTGCAGAAGAAGAACCTTTCTGATAAGAACAAACAGGAAGGTGGAGCAGGTGAAAAGCTTCTGTACCACGGGACGACCGAGGACAACTGTGACTCCATCATGAAAACTGGGTTCAACAGGCGCTTTGCTGGGCAGAACGGTAAAGATCTTTAGGAGTAATTCAAAGTAATGTGTTCATTGCTTAGGCAGTGTAGTATCTGGAAAAAAAACGTACTGTTGTTTAGATATGAATACTTATTTCCCTTTTTCCATTTATCATCAGCAACTTCATATGGACTTGGAACCTACTTTGCAGTAAAGGCCAGTTACTCAGCCAGCCCCACCTACTCCAGGCCAGCTTTTGATGGTACTCAGTTAATGTTTGTGGCCCGAGTCCTGACTGGTCTCTACACTCAGGGCACAAGCAGCATGAAGGTTCCTCCACCTCGCAATGCCCTACAGTCTGATGACCGCTACGACAGTGTTGTGAACAGAATAAACAACCCTAGCATGTATGTGGTGTTTCATGATAACCAAGCATACCCAGACTACCTCATCACCTTCAAGTAGGACTATGAGGATGATGTATATAATAATTATAATATTTTATGGCATCATTATCTGCCATGATAACATAATTATTATACTGTTGTACTGCTCACAAAGTGCTGTACTTCTGCAGGGTAATTTAGGTAATTCCTCATTGAGGATGTTTACTTATGGACTTTATTTCTGTAGATTACAAGATGTATGCTACTGTTTTATGATTAATGATTTCCCCCTTCTTCATCACTTAGCACCCTTGGTTTCAGAGTACAACACCACTGTCATAAATATGCACAGTTGTACACATGTATTTGTTATGATGTCATTGTTTATGATCAAAAACTACCGAGTCAACAATTTTGCAAGCAGTCAAACATCAAGAAAGTACAACATCACAAGACATAACAGCCAGCTAACATTACTTACTAGTCGAACAGCATTTCATTCATTACACTTCCTCTTCTTAGCCTCTTAGCTCTCAGCGTTTGCCTGCACCACAGCGTTAGTAAATTATAGTTAAGAGAAGTTTGCTGTTCGTCAATACACTGTAAATCACTGAGAGTTGAGGTAGAGAAGCTGGAGGACAAGAAAACTTGAAATAATTTAGTGCCTTAAAGGATTATGTATTTGTTGCAAGTTAAAATCTGTTATTTTATGTTGAAAAAGTTGCATCATGCTGCTTTATGTGTCAATTTATGTCTGATTTTGTGTTTGGGAAGCCATGGAAGCCTGAAACTTTATAAAATTTGGTACATCATTGATAGTGTCACTTTCTTATTTACATTTTAACAATTTTCAACAGATTTTTATAGATTGAGGAAATAGGTGGAAAGAGCTCTTCACAGTTCTGAAGCCGAAACATTGATACTCCAGATACTTTTCAAAAGTTAAGTTCACTGATCAGTATTTTGTATATCAAATGAAACAGCATTCAGCTCTGCAGATCTACTAAGCTTTTTAATTCTCTTTAGCTCTTCGCAAGCCAGCATTGTTTTTAGCAGCTGCAGAAAGACAATTTCACGAAATCCCGATAAACCCACGAGACTACCTACAAGCAGACTAAAGACTCTTCAAGAAGAAAGCAAGGAGTTGGTAAAAAGCTCCGATCAGGGAGCACCAAGTTGTTCAACCACACTAGATCACTAGATGGCAGTCCAACATCAGTCACCAGAACAGCCCTGGAGGACAGGCTTGGCAGTTGGGTAGGTGAGCAGGTTAAACGATGTCTATTCTGTTCTTCTTTATATGAAACGTTTAAAGAGGAAGCAATGCAAATGTTTTTAAGTGATGTAATCAACAGAGGTGATGCCAATTTGGACAAACATCCTTATTCTTGTGTGTTTGCTTGGAAAAAATCAAATCAAAGACGAGAGAGCACAGAAACTCCGGGGAAGAAGTTTAGTCAGTAACATGCATTAATGAGACATGTATGTTATTTTAAGGTAGAAAAGTTACACAATGTTGCTTTAAGTGATTTGTTTTGAAAGTCATTGCTTTACCGATCTGAACATTAATAAAATTTGATCATTGATGGTGTCACTGTGAAGTTTTAGACTTTCACCACAGACTCACATAAACACAAACTTTAAGTTTAAGAAATCTTTTATTTGGTTGATATTTGTAATTTTGAAGAAACAGATTTTATAGATTGAAGAAAGAGGTGGAAAGAGCTCTTTGCAGTTCTCAAGCAGAAACACTGATACTCCAGATACATTTCAAAAGTTAGGTTCATCGATCAATATTTTGTATATCAAGCGTCAAATTTCTCATATCTCATATCCACCAGTTATCACTCAACTCTGCAGATCTACTCAGCCTGTACGTTCTCTTTAGCTCTTCTCTAATCAACCCTGTTTCTAGCAACTGCTGAAAGCCATTTTCCCAAAATCCATCTCTGGTAGACTCACTAAATTACCTACAAAGCAGCAGACAAACAATGCAGAAACAAGCTGGTGAATACAACTGAAGTTTTAACAAATAATGATCCAGATATTTTTCTGAGAAGACGATTGTGAATTGAACTGAGTAAAAAAGAGAGAATATTGGATTTAAAGACATTAGGCCACTAGATAACAACTGCAGTGGGCTTATACTGTTGCTGTGTGTGACTATAAAATAATATGTCTGGTGGTTTTGGGTAATTCTGCCCCCTGTTGGCCAATAATAGATTAAAATTTCACAATGAAACTAAACAACTAGTATCCATGGCATGTTTCCAACTTTCTTTCCCACAATGTAGTGCATCGTATTTCTATTTCATAGATGTGTAATTGTCAAAATTACGCAAATTTATTAACGTTCGAAATCTGTTGTCCTATTATATAAGAAGTAATAAATGATTGATTTAGGAATAGATTTCAGAAACAACCATGCTCACTGTGAAGTTGTGTATATAATATACTTTCTCACCCTCGATTAGTTGCTATTTATCTGTCAAAATGTTTGATGTAAAAAAAAAATGTGTTGATTAGCCTCTATTTAAACATGCAGTTTTAGAAATTACCACATTTTTTTTAGACCTAAGAGATCACAATTGTCGTCATAAATGCTGAAGCTACACTTGTAGCAAACCTACAGATACACAACTATGTTATACGCCTATATTTGGGCTGAAGTGTAAGTAAGTAAGTAAGTAAGTTGAATGACGTTTGGGCATCAGTGATCCTGCAAAGATCCTCAGGGCTCAATGGTGAGAGACGCCTGGCCTTGGACCTGCCTGAGAGCAGGGCAGTCCAGGATAGCGATCATCCTGGTGCTGCCAGCCCTGTGCGGGGTGAAAAACTCGGTCCAGGTCAGGGAGGAGCCTGCTGGGATCAGACTGAAACCAACAGAGTTATAGTTAGGACAGTGATGATTTTTGGTTTCATAGTCAAACACATAAAAAACACTCAATTAAGGATCTAACTGAAACATTATTAGACACGCACAGACATCTATTCCACTTCTGCACTAAGCTCACCTGTAATATTTGAACTTGGGCATCAGGATACCGGGACCTTCCATGCGAATGTAGACGCCCTCCAGGTCGAAGGAGAAGGGGTTTTTAAACTGCACAGTCACGGTCATCTCTTCACTCACTTTACCTCCCTCAGACACCTGAAATAACAAAAGACTTGGTCATTAGAGAAACAAACGTGACAAATCCACTTACAAAACTTTATTTCCTTAAACAAAACACTGTCTGCCAAGCCAAGGTCATGCATTCATTGGCTGTGAGTATGATTACAAGCATCATTTCAGACCGTGACTGTGAGTTTGGGATTGTGCAGGGGGACGACTTTCATGGCGGTGACGATCTGGCCGGTCTCCTTGATCTTTCCAGTAGCAATGAAATGGAGGTTGGCCTGTTCAACAAGATGCTTCATGTAGCTCTTTGACTCAACCACCACCAACTCCTTCACACCTGGAGAAGTTCACATAAATACTTGTGAGTATTGCTGTATTATTGTTGGTTTTATGTGATTTTGATACAAATAAATAAATTAACTCATCGCTCACTTTTGTTTGGGCCAATTGTCACCCTGGGACTCCTTAACAGGAACTCAGAGCTGGTGACTCCGGTGTAATACACCACGCTCCCGCTGATGTAGGCATCCACGACGCGGCGTTCGTCACTGCGATTTATGAACTCCATGTTCAGCTCGAAGTCGTCGCCCACACTGACCTCCAGGGTAGGCAGGACCAGATCCACGTCAGCCTCAGGAAGGTTGGACTTCTCTCGTTTACAGCCATACTCCTCTGCTTTTTCCAGAGTGGTCCGCTCCTCGGTACTACCTAGATTAAAATATTGAAATATATTATCAGTCAATGTTTGTTCTAGTTTTTGCTCACAGGTTTTTACCTTCCTGATTATCTGCATGTTTGGGAAAATCAGGACTTTTTCTTTACTTGAAAAAACTATTCCTAGTTCCACAAGGACAAAATGCTTAATGCAGATAAAATCCTTGTTGTGAAATTTGTGGTAAACGAAGAACCAGAAGTATTCTGGTCCTTTTCCATGTGCCAACTTTGGTCCAAACCAAGCCAGAATGATGCCAACTGGGGCTGATTTCCAGACAAAAGGGCCAAAGTCCATACCCCAAAAAACCTTGCCAAATCTGGCAGCCACATATGGGCACATGGCTGGTCCTCTGGTGCCACAATGCACCGCCAACATCATCATCCCAAATTAACTTTGTACTAGCCTGACTGTCTGTTTTTCATTATGACACCATATCCAGGATAAATGTATGCATTTATATTCTTTAAACATTTTTGTTGTGATGGCTGATTCTTTTAAAAACTTCAATGTGTGTTGCATGTAGACACTGACCCTCAGGAAACTTGTATTGATCCGTAATGTCACGGCGAGACACATCTCCTGGTGTTTTAGTCAAAACCAAGCGGCCTACATGAGTTGGGTTCACTTTGACTAGCTCCAAAGTCCCATCTCTACTCCGGGAATAAAACACCACATCGCTGTTGACCTGTACAGAGAAAGACAGAAATTATCTTTAAAAAAACACTGGCTTAGATCTGAGCTGAACTGATCTGGAGAGGAGCCCCAATGGAGAAAAGACTCACCTCAGCAAACACAAAGGCAGCATCAAATGGGTAGCATGTGTGCCCATGTTTGATGGCCTGGACTGATGCAGGACCACACCTGTACATGCCTTTATGGATAAAGGGAAGAGATTAACAACAACCAATCACATTTGTTGGGTTTTCTCTATAAATAAATGGATGTCAATTTCAATTAATAGGACCAATCACCCACAAACAATTATTATAAAGACAGCCATTATTTCATATTATTTACCATCACTAGTCTCCTGTGGTGTTGCATCCACAACCTGCCAGCCTCCAAAGCCAGGTGGAAGGTCTGGCCTGGTCATGAAGCACTCATTCCAGCAGTGGTAGTTCCTGACAATGACAATGGCAGACATTGTACATTTCTGACTATTAAAGAGGTCAGGAAGTCATCAAGAATATTAGGATTCATCCTCTAGGGTCTCTAGCATCACTTATATCAGAACTGAAGATGATTTATTTTGTTAAAGAAAAACAATGAATGTCTTTTCTCGATGAAAAAGTATTGTGTACCAAACCATCTTGCACAGTCAGTTTACTGGGGATGATTCAAAAGAGGCTATGGGTAACCAAACTCATTAAGATTCATCCTCTGGGGACTATACCAGATTTCACGACAATATCACTACTAGTTGCTGAGATATTGTTCTGTGGATCAGTGTTGGATGGACTGATGGACCAGCAGTATAATTCCTTCACCACCACACTACCAGCAGCTCAAAAACAAGCCAAATGTTACAATGTCTCTGTAAAATGTTAGGCTACATAGAAGACGTGTTACCAGATAGAGTCTTTGGTGCGATTGCGGTCGATTCTGCCGGTGTCATCCAGGATGATGTCAGTTCTCAGGTTTCCATCATTGTCATGAGCGGAGTAGTAGTTGGTAACGACCCGCGATGGGATGCCCAAACAACGCAAGACTACACAGACCAGCAAGGACAGAAATCAGTCGCCTTTCCGACTTACAGTATGTTGCATATGATGGCTAGTTAAAGTTCAGCTCTTTGCCATATCCTTATGACTTCCCTTTCTCGTCTTTACATATCATTTTATCATTATGACCTTGGAAAGCACTACTTGGATTCAGTTAAAATCTCACAGGTGTTGAAGACGGCAGCGTAGACCCAGCACTGAGCATAAGCGACAGGCATCTTGCTGCTGGCATAGGTAGTCAGGATTTCTGTACTGCCAGTCCAGGAAGTGGGTGCCACACCGTAGGTGTAGTCGCCACTCCAGTTCCCCACCAGCACTCCTTCATCATCACGAGAGTTCATCTGAGTACAACAAAGAGCAGATTTTAGAGTTATCCAAACTTGTACTGCACAGTTTGACTGTATCTGTTTCATGTGTTTTAGGGCATGTCCAAAAATGTTTTCTCACCATAGCAGAGGCCTTTCTGGTCACCTTTATGGGGTCTCCTCTGTTGGTGATTGGCATGTCAGACCTGTCCATGATGTACAGACAGGCATCCAGGACTCCATAGTTAAACTAGAAAAAAAAACACAAGTCAAAATCTTTTTCTAAAAGTTTGGCTTCAAGTCCTCGATCTGTCTTTCTACCACCTGTCCATAGTTCCAGTCTCTCTCTGCGATGTCGCCGTGTGCACCGTGGTAGATGATCCCCATTTCAGTCATCACACACTCGTCCCTCTCTCTCTCATCATCCAGAAACACGGCATCATCTGAGGAAAAAACAACAGTTCACGTGGATATTTATGATTTATGATGATGTGACAAAAGCCAGTAAAATGCCAAAAAATCGTCAAGAAACTTAAACTGACCTGCCACCCATGGATTGAAGAGGATGTAGAGATCTCTGCTGCTGTCCCGTCTGGTCCTACGGATGCCGAAGGGCGTCATCACAGCAACGTACATGTTGTACTTTCCAACAATGCAGCTTGCCAAAGGAGTGATACCCATGGTGACCATGTTTTCGTTGGTGTTTATGATGCGTCCAGTCCAGGTGGACTGACGTTCACTGGTGGGGAATACAGGAATATAGGTGCCCTTGCTGAACTGAGGGCTGGAACCTGCGCGACCATGGAACATTGGCAGATTTAAGACTTGTGTGACACCATGGGTAAGATGTACAAAGGTAACCAAAAATCCAGTACATGATAAAAATTATATGCTAAGTATATAGCAAGAACTCAAGTCTATACAATGCAGTTTCAAGTTCTAAAGAGCAAGGTCAGTGCTTTGAAATCTAGGGTTAACTGTGTTTTAGGGTCATGTTAGCTGGTGAAGTAATTTGGGTAATCAGCCAGCTGCGTGTATCCAACCATCTTGTACCACCAGCCAACAAAGTAGCCTTCATGGGTTAATCTTGCTTTAGTTTCCTCTCTTATTTCTTACTGTGCAGTCATAGTTTTACTTCTAACACTAAGGAAAGTTTTCATGCAAAAATACATCTGACTTTTCACAAAGTAGATTTCCCCACAAGACCATTAAGACTACATGATGCTCGGCTCACCAATGGCAAACTCCAGAGCAAACTTGTCTTCAGCAGGTTTGTAGGGGCGATTGAAGGTGATCTTGATCTGGAACTCTTGTCCTCGACGGACGATGAGATTATCCGAGTTGTACAACACGGTGTGATGTTGCTTCCTGTTGATCTCATCTGGACGCTTTATCATGTTGACATCCCAGATGTCGAGAAACTCTGAATGCACAGAGAAAAAAAGAAATACAGCAACTTGAACATTTACTGTTACTAGACCAGAGGGCCACACTCTGGTTAGCTCAGATAATAATGTGGTTACTTCAGTTGCCACTCTCATTGGGAGTTGGGGCAAAACCAAACCTTAACCCTGTTTGCTCCTGTACAGAGTCTGCTCACACCACTGCCTCATTAGCAACATGACTGTGAATCCAATGAGGTGTTTGCAAGTGAAATTTAGTTGGAGAATTGCTCAGTGGTGTAGACCATTTCTCTCTAAGTCAACAGTTGTAAACTTATCATTTTGATGTTGTACTTTAATCTGCCCCAGATATTCCAGTCAATGCTTTCATAAATTCCCGTCATATCTGGATATCTCCCACTGTGCAGCTCTTTGGCAATGACACAGGGTGAAGCGACAAGACGAAGTGAGCAGTCTTTAATCTTGGTTGGACGTCATTCATGTGTCAGTCATGTGCAAAAACTACTGGAAACTTGGTCACTGTCGGGAAAAAGACCTTATCTTCTCCAACAGACACACTGCTCTTCAATTCTGCTTTATTGAGAGACAAATAACTTTTATCTTTCATTCTATAGGAGCTTATTGTTAAGAGGACATAGCAGCTTTAAAAGGCTTGTTCTTCAAACAATGCATGCTAGGCAATATGCTCATTATATTTCATTAAAACTTAATTTAAAAACTTGAGTGAACTCACGTCAAAGGACAAAGTCAGAGGAACTCATGTTTAAAAGTTCTGAAGTGGTCAGAAAACATGATAGAAATATTCAGGTGAATCAACTTAGAATAATAAAATGTTAAGTTAGTGACAAAATATTAGACATTATTAAACTTTGATGATGTTTCACATCTCACCAGTCAGAGGTGGAAATCCTCTTGGGCCCGGTGCACCAAATGGCTCAAACTCGGGTACATCAGTTGTGTCAGAGTTGGAGCTGGCGATGGGAACTGCGGTGCGGCCACGGTTCGTCACCTTGGGAGGTGGTCCGGTGGGAACAGGAGGGGCAGAAGGAGAGGGAGAGGGAGTCGGAGTGACGATTTCATCAGACATAGTGGTGACGGTTCAGGATGATCCTTCACAAGACTGAAAGATGAGAGTGGATTGAAAGCAAATAGATTATTCCCATGTTAGTTTGGATATATTTGAAATAACTCAGACATATTTTACAGTAAAATCAAACGTGAATTGAATTTTTTTTTTTATTTTTTTTTTATAAGAGGTGGCAGCAGCCTCCACAGATTTGACTTCACATTTAAAATATCCCCATTTAAGTTGTCCTCTCTGCAGTTTCTAAAGGCTGAATTCCCCTCGTGCTCTCCTAATTCCTGTGTGGTGAGTGAGCCATTTTCAAACCCATCTGCTTTACATCTGTGGAAAAATTGGAAACACAAAATAGAGAGAGAGTGTGTCCTTGCCCTTTTTATTCAAGAGGGAAATATTTTCAAATTGAAAAGCAAAGCTCGTAAAAATATTAAAGCTTGCGAATGGCGAAAATCGACAACAGCACACACATAGAAACCACTACCATGTGTGTTTGTGGGCTGGGTGGAGGACAGTCACTCCCCTTCCTGTAAGATGCTGGTTTTATTTCCACTTCACAAATATTGTATTTTGTGGTTGCAGAAAGCCGTAACACTGAGCATTAATCATGTTTACTAAAAAACAAATGTACAACTTGTTATAACTGGTAATTAACTGAGCCATGGAGGGAAACCACACTGAGTCATCTTTTGTTTCAAATGGTTATGAATGTCAAGATGACATAAAATATACAGGAATATAAATAAATATAAATATCCACTGGGACTATTCATGTTATATTCCTATTACCTAACATTGCTTGCAGTCAGACTGGAACCAACCAATTGAATAATTAATAAAATACTTTTTATATAAAATAACTGATAGAGGGGTATTAACAGGGATTATAGAAGTTATATTTATTATTGAAGTGTGTATGCAAATAAATATACTACTCCTATTGGTCCTTTTTGGACAAACTGTTGTAGTTTCACATAAATATTTACTTTTTTTTTGTCTCTTTATGTTGTAGTTTCACATAAATATTTACTTTTTTTTTGTCTCTTTATGATTGTAATTTAACCATTCATGGAACAAATCAAGGAAACTAAAGACATTTTCAGTGTTTTCTGACATTTTATAGACCAAATAATTTATCTGTTAATTAAGAAAAACAGATTAATGATCAGTAATAGGGAAAGTATTAGGTGCAGCCCAGAAGTGATGCTGTAATTTAAAGAAAAACAGAAGCATGGTAGGGGAGTTATTAGTGAACATACTGTTAGTACCTCCACAATGCAAGTTAAAAGTAATTCAAAAGAGTTCATAAAGGTAAAAACAATAAAAAAAACAAAAAAACAAAAAACACGACTGACCACTAAGGCTCAAAGTTAGCCCGGGGTGTGAGCACCCAAACATGTATTCAGAATGACTCATGAAATCCACAAAACATGACACTGAACGTACATCAACCCTTCAGCCCACATGGGGTCTACCTAAAACCTGCAGATCTGGGAAGTCACTGCCATGATGATTATGTAAGCATGCGGTGAGGCTGATTTAACCATTAAATACACAACATCTGTTTTCATAGGATGCGAGCGGGGGCGTGCACAGTGGTACAAACACCTGCCTGAGAATAAGACTCACTGTTGCATAATTTGGGCGTGTGCCAGTTGAGGAGAGAAATTAGTTTTAGCTGCATGAGTCATCGTTTAACACAGTGAACGCTCTGTTTTCACTTTAACCACCAGTGGCACAGATAGACATGCTTACCATCTGCAGCCTGGCAGAGGGTCAAATGGGCAGACGGCAGCACAGTGCATGAAAGTAACTAAGAACAATTTAAGTATATTCTACTTTATATGACATTGTTTTTACTACATGACACTTTAAGGTTCATATTTTACATAAAACACGTGAGGAGCTTTCTAGGTTCAGACTTTAGGTCAGGGTTGGGGTCCCTTGTCGTGTTTCTGGTGTCTATGAATCATTTCCCACAGAGGTAAAACAAAAAAAGATTAGACAAAATCATAAAATATAAAGTAAATGTTCTAGATTTTCTGCAGCACAAGTATTTACTTTGAATACTTTAAGTATATTTCCATGTCAAAACCTTTGTACTTTGACTAAAATTGTAGTTTGAATGCAGGACTTTTACAACTTTACATGTTGTAATACTACTTTTAAATAAGTAAGGGATCTAAGTACTTCTTCCACCACTATGACATTACATAATCCTAAAAGTTGAATATACAAGTTAGTGATTTCAGACTGACAAGTCTTAGATAACCTACAAGATTCATGTTAAAGCAAGCTGTACTCGTTGTATATGAGTAGAGGTGAAGACCTATTCAGACCTTTACTTGGTATTATTACAATTCTGCAGAAAAGCTGTTGAACTACTGCACTATACTATTAGAAATATGGGTTATTGTCACAGATACATTAGCATAGGTGTAGTATTTTAATGTTGTATTGGAGAAATACAATACAATGTACAATATTTACTTTTTTAATACACAAGTACAGCACAAGGGTGTCAAAACTGCATTGAAGTTGCATTTAGTTTCTTCATGCTGTTGCAACTTTTTCCATGTCTGACACACTTGTTACATGCACACAAACACACACATGTGTTTAACACAAGTTTGGCAAATGCTGACACAGGAGAAAACCTCCACTCAGGTTTACTAGTATAACTGAGCCTGGGGAGGTTTTTGTGCTCCCTGTAAAACTCTCTGTCAAGTAAAAACTTTAGTTAAATGGAATGAGTTTTGCATGTATAATATATGTTTTAAAGACAAATAAATGCATTTCATACTACCACAGCAACTATAATATTCAGGTAATAACCCCTGAATCTCTGTCCATTGTTGCTGTTACTACTAATAACACTCAAGTAGAGACAATGAGAATAATGCAGACGTTACATCAAAACATATATAGTGAAGTACAAGTGTTTGAGCTTTGCACAACGGTTTCAGAATGTTTCAAATTCATCTGGAAGATATAAACAAAGCAAAGTTTCCAAGCTGCTGAGGAGTTTCTGTGCGATAAATCTATTTGCACCGAAGCAGAACTCGTACTTCTGAATACAACTTTCATACCTGTGCAGAAAGTTTGAATGCGGAGCGGACTCACCTCAAAATTAAGCTGGAGAGACAAGCTGCTGTTGGTTGGAGTCGGTCTGCTGCTGCTGCTGCTGCTGCTGCTGCTGCTGATCCGACTTTGGAGACTTCTGTTTCTACTTATATACCCTACAGGGGATAGCCATCCGTGTGTGTGTGTGTGTGTGTGTGTGTGTGTGTGTGTGTGTGTGTGTGTGTGTCTGCAGGGAAATGTTGTTGTGTAACTTGGTGAGTCCAATTTAGGAGCAGGATGTGGAATCTACCGTCTCCGTACAACCCACAGCTGGATGGAGCTCAGACAGAAGTCCCCGACTGATGTTTGAGCTGTCAGACACAGTTTGATGTGACGAATTATCAACTATTATCATCTTATCGCTGACAATAAAGAGGAGAAACATCTTTGCTTTGTTTGTGTTTAATGTATTTTTATTGGCAAGGCCCAAATATCTTGACAGGCATTTGATGGATTGCCATGAAGTTTTGTACAATCATTCATCGATTCACAGATGATTCATTGAAATAAATTAGATGATCGCTTAACTTTTAATCCAGCATGATCACCAGCAAACTTAGAAATGGGCATTTATGCAATTTAAAGCGATGTCAGTCATAAAAGTGTACATATGTTAAGATTATATGACTCATTATCAAAAATTTGCCCATGAACAACAACAGGCAAACATTAAGTAAGATCAACAACACAAGAAAAAGCAGCCAGCTAATATTACTGACTAGTCCAACTCTACCATAATGTTCATATAGGCTGCTGAACCGGGTTATATTGCCCACTTCCCCAGCCCCGGGCCTGAAAACCTCTTCTTCCTGGTGGCACAAACACTTAACACTCCCCCCCGGTGCTCTGAGCTCACAGTCTGTTCACCCCGGCTAACAAACTGAACTAACAGCAGCTACAATTGGCAGCAGTTTACTTCACTGTCCATCAGGAAAGTCTGTAAATCGCAGAGAGTTGAGGCGGAGCAGCTGGAGGACATCAGAGGGAAAACCAGAAAACGTTTTTCTCCGTAAAATATGATCCGGTTTCACCAAAATCAACGAAAGAGTCGGTGATTAGTGCCGTAAAACGCCTCATACTTCTCACGAGTTATCGTACCTCGTGCACAAAGTTACATTGTGTGAGAACAGACGTACGAATGACAGATTTTATAAAATAAAAGTTACACAATGTTGCTTTAACAGCCTCAGCTTTGCTAATTTGCTATGACTTGAGAATGTATTGAGGTTTGTCACCTACACGTACACGGTGTCATCTATTAATTCATGTTTATCTTGTACCCCAGCTGTCACAGTGTGTTGTTTGCACACAGGAAAAGCTCTGACAGATGTTCTATTTTCATATTTGGTTTAGCTTATTTCAGGGTTGATTAGAACATGAGTTTGCTTCTGGTTGTACAGGTCGTGTTGGCCTCCAGTCGCAGATGTGGTCAAGTGTGCCGGGAGTCCGCTCACTTCTAATGGTTTATGGTGGCATGTTTATAGGTGTGATACTTTTATTTGAGGTGTTGGTTTTGGATCATAGAGGATACTCCCACTGGTCTGCCGGTGGCTGCCCAGCTGTGGTATGACCTCTACTCCACCTCTCCTTTTGAGGTTTTAGCCTCTCTTATAAATAAAGAGCCAGATATGGACGTTAAGCCATGGCTTTGTGTTGCTGTGTTGTGTTGTGGCCTCTTCATTGTAGCCTCTCTCAGTCGTTATTCCTGGTAGCCTATTTTACAACCAGAGTTTCACTAATAAGAGCATGTTTGTTAGATTCATGAATGACTGGAACAGACCAGAATAGAGCGCTGGTCTGATTCAAGATGCCGATACCGGACTAAAGTTGGTCTGTGGCAAACTGGAGCTGATTCTGAACCGGAGTTGACCCAAATGTGCACATCCACTTAAAAAGGTGTGTGGTAAAGTTTGATTTAAAAAGAAACAAACATGATTTTTACTGAAACATTGTGTTTCTCACAGCCAAATTTAGTTCATATTTTTAAATACATTTCTTCAACTGGCTCTGCTTCCATCGTTCCATCGGATTCACCAACTTTCTCGCTTCTGCCAAGCGGTTCATATTTTACATAAAACGTGTGATAATCGTATCCTAATATGTATACACTTTTTCGGCCTAAGACTATAGGTCACGGTTGGGGTCCCTTGTCATGTTTCAGGTGTCTATGACTTATTTCTGGAAGTTTCTGTAACTTTTGGGAAGATTTAGTGAGAGAATTGGTGTTGAGTTATCCTACTGTTGACATTAAAGTAGTCCCCTTGCGTTTGCTTGAGCCACAGCCCGAAACTAAGTTAATTTAGTCAAAGTCAAGTTTATAATTAACGGTGTATATATATATAACAGAGTTACATTTCGATCATGGGTTTGAGTTTGTTGGTTGGTGTTTCCTGCCAGTTTTTATTGTCTTTCCACCCTGATTAGATTTCACCTGTGTCTTCACTCGTGTATTTAATCTGTCAGCTCCTTGGTTTCAGTGTCAGTCCATTGTTACTTTGTCCTTGTGTTTTTGGATCTTCATTTTTCTGAACCTTCCCTTTTATTTTAAATTTTTGGACCCTTGCCTGCCTTGTCACCCTGTAAGACCTGTGTTCAAAAATCATTTGTGGATTGCACAAACGTCTACATATCAGAAGAGGCTCACAGAAGGATTCGCAATACAGACTCAAAAAGTTTTACTAGATGAAACTAGGAAAACCAAAAGAGTACAGGCAAAAGTATAAACCCGTAAGGCAAAAATCGTGGTCAAAAATCAGGCTAAAGGTCAAAGATCAGGTACTCAAAAACAAGAATACAAGACAAAGAGACGCTGGACAAGACGAACAAAGGGAGCACAGAGACTAAATAGAGGGAAAAGGGGAGGGGAAACAATCAGGCACAGGTGCAACACATGAGGGAGGCAGGTAATCAGGGAACAGGGACGACTCACAGGGGAAGGCGGAGACCTGAAAGACAAGACAGGAGGATAACTGAAAACATGATAGTTCAAGACATGACCCTACATGTTGGCCTTTCTTTGAGTTACCTTGCATGCACAACCCTGACAATTGTGACTTTTATTTTTTATCATAGAGTTCAAATAAGATGTTAAATATGTTTCCTTCCTCATTGACCGAACAATCTTACGCAGAGGAGTCTGATTGGCGGATGAAGCACAGGTGGTGAGGTGACGAGACAGGTGAGAGGAAACCCGAAGGCCACGCCTGGCGACACGCACAACACAGAAACAGGAAAACACCGGGGAAAGGAGGCCTCTGCATGACAACCACTGCTACTGCTGCTGTTCCATTACCACTGACGTTACTATGTGATATTACCATTATTATTATTCCTCTCACTGTTGCTATGACTATTCCTACTCCTGCAGTACTTCTGATACACAGTCTTATTTTCCATATTGGCACTGATATGGTAATAAAGAGCTGTTTGTGCCTTCCAAACAGAAATGGGAGGCACAACTGTGGAGTCACCGCATTGCTTATGCACAAGACAACCTTTTTCATTTATCCATTTGATCTCCTCTTAATCTGCCACCATGAAAGAGAATTTCAAAGAATCAGTGCAAACAAATTTATTTTCCATCCCTCAGGAGAAAGATGGAAGTTTGTAATGTTTCGAAATGATTACAAAAGGAATCTTTATTGGATGTACAAACCTTTGCTCTAAAACTGATTTGAAGTCGGTGACCGGCGTGAAAGGAAAGCTAAAAATACCCACAAGCTCCACAGCAGAATAAAATTACAGTATGTTTCTGGGTTTCCCATTTTCACCACTAGCACTTATCTTCTTGATTGACCAGTTAATTTCAGGGGCAAACTAATCAGCAAATGCCAATGCAAATTTCTATGTTACATTAAAAAAAAGAACGACTGTGAGCTTCAAGCGTTGATGGTAGCATTTTCTGGGCTGTTTTTTATTCATGATATGGAGTCTTTTAGATGCCAGACAGCCTCATATTTGGAGGAAAGTGCTGCTGCTGCTGCTGCTGCAGGGAGTCCAATAAAAAGTAATTCATTTGACATTTACAAAAAGCAGCACACATGTGAAAAGGCATCCATCATGGTAATATTCACCGAACACTTAACAGACCTCAAAACAACTCTGCTCGGGTTAATGGTGCCAAATCAATACGGCTGATTCAGTCCTTTCCATAAACAGGGTTTGTTTTTATTAACCCTGGTGCTGAAGGAAAGGGTGAATCATAAAAGACATGATCTAATGTGTGTGCGTATTTTCATGTGGACTGGACATAAGAACATGTTGTACCATGTATGCAGCCAGGGACACACAGCCACAGCAGCCAGCCACATCGCCGAGGTGCACTGACAGCAGGCAGGCATGATTTAAGGATGCTGGCTCTTCATACAATACGACGACTGTTATAGGGGGATTAAAAAAATATCTGATGTCTCCAGAAAAACAAACTCTGTGGTACTCTGCAATAATGACATTTAAGTGTTCACTAATGTGCATGCTCGAGGGAAGGTCCAAATGCAGACGCCACCGGTGGAAGAGATTGTCCCATCCAAAAATGATTTATTGACACAAATCTTACAGGGTGACAAAGGCAGATAAGGGTCAAAATATAAAGAAAAAGAAAAGGCAAGATCCCAAAACATGAGGACAAAACAAAGGGCTGGACACATAGTAAGGCAACAAACTGACACTGAAACCAAGGAGATCACATATGAAACACGCAAGTGAAGGCAGAATAACAAGACACAGGTGAAAACTAATCAGGGTGGAACCATAGACAGTATTAATATGGACGTTGTATCTCTGACGTCACCCATAAGTCACAAGCGTATGTGAAGCTCAGCCACCTCTTACACTGAAAGCATCTACACTCTTAATCCTGCATAACTTTAAACCTTAATATAATCTGAACAGGTGAGTTGTATATAAATTCACCCTCAGTACAGTTGTCATGAACGGGGAAATTAGCTACAGAGACCAAAACTGTTTTTTGTACCAGGCTGTAAACATGTTTATTTCTGCTGTGAAGTTGGACATTTGAACATGGGGACTTATGGAGACTGACTCACTTCTGGAGCCAGCCTCAAGTGGACGTTTGAGGAACTGCACATTTTTGACACTTCTGCTTTGCTTCACAACCCAGGAAGTTGCATCTTAGTGTGGTGTATGTGTGTGTGTGTGTGTGTTTTAGACTTCCCTACTCGATACACAGATGCTTTTTCGAAAGTTGCTCTTCTGTGCTGCTGTTACTGTGCGTGACGAAAATAAATCCGCTTGAAAGATACTCAAACAATCAGACATCACCGCAATATTTCACAGTTTTATATTTTCTATAAGACTGAACTTCTGTCGGCTGTTTCTTCACTGCAGTCTGAGCACTCTGACAACATGGGTCGAGGCAGGAACTTGAAACCACAAGGCCATGTTAGCTCAGTTTTGCTTGTGGGTAAAGGAAACAGAAGTGCCACACATTTACCACAGCACTGACGGTAAAGAGCGCTGCAGCTCTTATCATGAAGCCTTCATGTGTGTCTAAGCATGTGCATACTACAAGACATGAATCCTTTGCAGTATGCATGCTGTATGTGCATTGCTGTGACTTTTGCAAGCGTGTGCATGTTAAAGTGTCGCCAAAAGCTCGCCGTTCCATCCCTTCTCTTAACTTCCTGTCATCTTGAGTGAGAGTCTGTTAGAAAAACCGCGGGTTGGTCACGTGACACGACATGTTTCCCACACCCACTGTTTGTGCAACACAAAGCTTCATCTTGTGTGTCAGTTGCCTTTCACAAAAAATAAATACTTCCTGTAAAAGATACACAGGAACCAAGAAGAGGAAGAGGAAGGACAAGCGGAAGAAAGTGGACGGGGGAGGTGATGGACACGTCAGATAAAACCGGCAGCCCGGCCATCGACGCGAATGGTGGTGAGTTTATTGTGGAGCTCTTTGTTATTTCTTTGTTTACAAGTATTTTAAATTTGAAATCACACATTCATGTGCGTTCTTATAGCAAACACAGTTGAATGTTTGTATATTTTGATGATAATTATCATTGTAGCATTGAAATACAGGTTTACATGACTGACTTCTGTCACATTTATGTGTTTTGTGTCTTTCAGATTATCCGGTACGGTGCACTGAGGAAGCACTACTCCCTTTCTTCACAGATGAGAGTCTGCAGATTACCATGAACTCCAAAAACCCTCCCGCCTCCGACATCGCTGCTCCTGCTCTCCCAGAACTTAGACTGGTCCTCCTGGGCAGGAAAGGAGCAGGGAAGAGCGCAGCAGGTAACACCATCCTGGGTGGAGGGTTCGAGAGCGGGAAGCCCACGGAGGAGTGCGTGAAAAGGCGAGCAGATGTGGAAGGGAGAAAAGTCACGGTGGTGGACACTCCGGGATGGGAGTGGTACTACCCACTCAACAGCACGCCCAACTGGGTGAGGAGAGAGACTTTACGGAGTGTGTCGCTTTGTCCTTCTGGACCGCACGCTGTTCTTCTGGTGGTGAGATCCTGCGCCTCAGTCACAGAGGCTTACATCAAGGAGATAGAGGAACATCTGGAGCCGCTAGGAAAAGAAGTTTGGGAGCATACCATGCTGCTGTTCACCAGGGGAGACGAGCTCGGCCTGGTGTCCATGGAGCAACGAATCCTGACGAGCGGCCCAGCACTCCATAGACTCCTCCAAAAGTGCGGGAAAAGATACCATGTCGTGGATAACCGAAGCAAAGGAGACGGGACACAAGTCAAAGAGCTGATAAGGAAGCTGGAGGTGATGGTGCATGGGAAGAAGGATGGCAGCAGTCACCTGGAGATGGACAGTACGGTTCTGTTGGGTCTGGAGGCGGACGGGAAGAGGAGAGCCAGGGAGAGGAGGAAGAAGCAGAGGCAGATGGAGGAGCAGATGCAGAGAGGGACCATCAAAGCTGCTCTGATGAGTGAGTATCTATCACAGAAAACCTGCTAAATGTCTTATTGGAAAATATAAATGAACACTGAGAGCTGTGGTAATCTATATTTTTGTACTAACAGTGGAATTATCATCCGACTGCAGTTATATTAACCATTTTAGGGTCTTTTAGCCAGCAACTTTACTGCTTTAGTTAACTTTCCCCACTATATGTCATTTCTAAAAGCAGGAGGCAGCTTTGTTTGACCCAGAAACCTTAATGTGTGCTAACTGTCAGCTAAGGAGTCAGATGATTTCCCTGAAACTGAAACTGAACCTGAACCAAGCTAAGAGAAAGTTAATACTGAATTTACATTCATCAGTTTCACAAGCTTGTGTGCTACTGTAATGCTCTGTTCATCACTTCTTTCTAACTTTGTGAGGTTTCCTGTTTGTTCAGTTGAATCAGATGACCATGTAATGTAAAGAGGTTTCTAAAGGTGCTGAAATCATGATGTATTATTACCTAACTGCACAGCTGACTGTTTTTTTAAGCACCAAATGATGGTTAAAACAAACTAGGAACCAACTGGTGCAGCTCCAGCTGCTGGAGACCAAAACAGAGTTAAATAAAAGTCAATATTGAATGATATTAAGTCCATTGGCCACAACAAACTCCAGGTGAAAGCTGCATCTGTAAATAGTGGCTTTTTGTAGCTTGTAGCTTAATGTTGAAATCTTGGAAAATTGGCACCAAACCAACATTTTTTAGTGCAATGTTTTGGTCGTATGGCTTTAGCCTTTACTGTTGAGTTTCGCTCACTTACTCAATAATAGCCAGACATTTCTGGCTCTGGTAAAGCTTTGATAAACTCACTACCTGCCTGAAACAAACATTAGACAGACAGTAGATTCAATAGTGCAAATAATAATTTCCTGGAGACCAAAAAAAAAGCTAAAACTGAGTGAGTGAAGTGACTTTCATGAGGTGGCCATGAATATGATGAATGCCAACAAGCTTTGTCCAACGGTAGCCTTCGTCCTTTGGTTTGTTGGTGTTTCTGGCCTTTACTGGCCTAAAACAATGAATGACTGCAACATGAACTTCACCATATATCTGTACCTTTCTTCCATCCAGGCGACGGTCTTCAGAGTTCTGAGCTAGACGCCCACCAGTCGTTCTCCAAGGCTCCACGACGTTTACCCGAGGTCAGGCTGGTTCTCCTGGGCGAGCGTGAAACAGGAAAGAGTTCTGCAGGGAACACCATCCTCGGCCAAACGGGCTTCTTCCACGCCGGGGCGGTAACAGAGGAGTGCAACCGTGAGCAAGCAGAGGTGGCTATGCGGGTGGTGACTGTGGTGGATACTCCAGGCTGGGAGGGAGGCGTAGCGGGTGCTACACCTGAGAGGGTTAAGAGGGAGATTATCAACAGTGTGGCCTTGTGTCCACCAGGGCCGCATGCTGTCCTGCTGACTCTGAGGGTGGACACACTGGTGACGATGGGACATGTGAGGGAACATCTGGAACTTCTGGGCGAGGGTGTATGGAGACACACGATATTGCTGTTCACCCACGGGGATCAGCTTCGAGAGGGGGTGGATATTAAGCAGCACATCCAGGGAGGGGGCAGGGACCTCCAGTGGCTGCTGGAGAAGTGCAGAGGCAGGTATCATGTCATTAGCAGTGTAGACGGAGGAGGAAAAGGTAACGGAGCCTCTAGTGAGGTGACGGAGCTCCTGCAGAAGGTGGAAAAGATGGCTGCAATGAACCGATGTGAGGCTTTCTCCGGCATGGTGCAGGAGGTCAGAGATCTGAGCCGGCAAAAGAACGAGAAGTTCACCCAACGCCTGAAGGAAATGGGAGATAAAATACTTCGGCAAGAGGCAGAGTTGAAAAATATAAGAGATAGGGAAATGAAAAGCATTAGGTGGTTTTTTGACAGGAAGAAAAAGGTGAAATCTCCCGGGAAGGCCGACATTCAAAGGGAAGAGGAGGAGGATGAGGACAGGAGGATTGACGAAAGGAAGAATGACATTGGGGAGTTAGAGGACAGGATGCGCTGGTTGACAGAGGATAAAGAGAGAGAAATTCAGGATCTGAGCATAGAAAAAGAGCGACTCCGAGTCGAACTAAACCAGAATGAAAGAGAAAGAGACAAGGCGATGATCAACCTGGAGCTAAAAGAGAGAGAAATCGAAGATCTGAAGGAAAGGATTGACGAACAGCAACTGAAGCTGCTTGACCTTGAATGTGCCAGTGTCGAAAATGAACACGAGAGAAAACAGAGGGAGGATGCCATTAGGACAACAAAACAAGAGTGGATGAGTCGGGTGAAGAAACTGGAAGAAAATATAGAGCGGCAGGAGAAAGAGAAAGCAGATATGATGAAAGAACTTGGTTCTTTAAAAACAGAAATGGACGAGACCAAAAGACACTATGATAATATTCTTGAGAGAAAAACGCAAGAAAAAAACAGAGCGATGGCAGAGATGGAAGAAAAACTAATAGCAGAAGTGATAAAACTGCACGAAAAAGACAAAGAGCTGGAGGAGCTGAGAAAGAAAGCCTCGGCGGAAAAGCAGATAAGTCTGGATAGCATCAAACAAATGGAGAGGAACATTGAAGAAATGAAATCACAACATGAGAAAGAGAAAGAGGCAGAGATGCAGAGCATGAAACAGGAGCATCAGGAAGAAACGGCTAGAAAAATCAGTGACATTGAAAAAATGATGGACACAATGAAAGTTCAACACAATGAAGAAATTAATAGGAAGTTAAAAGACAATGCAGAAAATTTAGAAAGAATCAAACAGCAGCATGAAAATGAAATTAGAGAAATACAGCAAGAGAAACAAAGAGAGGTTACAGAGCTGAAAGAGCAGTTTGCAAAACAAACAGAAGAACAAACGCAAAGAAAAAAGAGAGAGATAGCAGAGTTAGAAGAAAGTTATCGCGTCCAAATGGAAGAGAAAATGCTAGAAAATGAAAAAGAGAAAGAAATTATTCATCTAAACCACAACAAAGACTTGGCACAAAGGATGCAAGAGAAAGAAAAAGAGGTAGAAGTGTTAAAACTTCAGCATCAGGAAGAGATGGTGAGAAAAATGAAAGAAATGGAAAAAGTAATGGAGGCCAGGAGAGCTGAACACCAGGAGGAAATAGACAGAAAAGTGACAGAAAAGGAGGAAGATGTGAAAACAGTCCAACGAGAGTACAGCGACAAACTAAAGGAGCTGGATCAAGAAAGACAAAGAGAGATTAAAGAGCTGAAACAACAGTTTGCAGAAGAAACTGAGAAACAGTTGCAGGAAAGACAAAGACAGGTGAAAGAGTTAGAGCGAAAACACGCCGCCCAAATCGAAGAAAAAGTGCTGGAAAATAAAAAAGAGAAGGAAGCGATGAGTGAAAATTATGAAAAATACATGCAACAGAGAGACAGGCTAATAGAGGAGTTAAAATGTCAGCACGTCGATGAAATCAAAGGCAAAATTCAAGAAAGCGACAAAGAGAAAGAAACTATAGTTACAACGCTCAGGAAAGAGATGCAGGAAAAGGAAAGAGAGACAGAGCAGATGAAACTCAAGCTGCGAGAAAAAGAAGAGAAAGAAACGGAAAGTTTAAAGAACAAGAATGAAATGGAGCAACGACTGGTAGAGAAAGAGAAAGAAATCGAGGAGATGAAACTAAAAATCAAAGAGACAAACGAAAAGCTGCAAGAAAAAGAAGAGAAAGAAACTGATCATTTCAGTTATAAGAAAGAGATGGAGCAAAGACTGGAGGAAAGAGAAAGAGAAATACAAGTATTAAAAGAGCATTTAAATCAACTCGAGCAACAATCGCGGCAGAAAGAAGAGGAAAGAGAAAGAGATGCTTTAAATCTTAACAAACAGATGGCGCAAAGACTGGAGGAGAAAGAAAAAGTGATAGAGGAGATAAAACTCAAGTTGGAAGAAAAAGAAGAGAAAGAAACAGATAATTTAAAGAACAAGAATGAAATGGAGCAACAACTGGCAGAGAAAGAAAAAGAAATCGAGGAGATGAAACTAAAAATCAAAGAAACAAACGAAAAGCTGCAAGAAAAAGAAGAGAAAGAAACTTATCACTTTAATTATAAGAAAGAGATGGAGAAAAGACTGGAAGAAAGAGGAAGAGAAACAGAGGTATTAAAAGAACATTTAAATCAACTCGAGCAACAATCGCGGCAGACAGAAGAGGAAAGAGAAAGAGATGCTTTAAATCTTAAGAAACAGATGGAGCAAAGATTGGAGGAGAAAGAAAAAGTGATAGAAGAGATAAAACTCAAGTTGCGAGAAAAAGAAGAGAAGGAAACAGATAATTTAAAGAACAAGAATGAAATGGAGCAACAACTGGTAGAGAAAGAGAAAGAAATCAAGGAGATGAAACTAAAAATGAAAGAAACAAACGAAAATCACTTTAATTATAAGAAAGAGATGAAGCAAAGACTGGAGGAGAAAGAAGAAGAGATAGAGGAGATCAAATTCAAGTTGGAAGAAAAAGAAGAGAAAGAAACAGAAAATTTAAAGAACAAGAAAGAGATGGAGCAAAGACTGGAGGAGAAAGAAGAAGAGATAGAGGAGATCAAATTCAAGTTGGAAGAAAAAGAAGAGAAAGAAACAGAAAATTTAAAGAACAAGAAAGAGATGGAGCAAAGACTGGAGGAGAAAGAAGAAGAGATAGAGGAGATCAAATTCAAGTTGGAAGAAAAAGAAGAGAAAGAAACAGAAAATTTAAAGAACAAGAAAGAGATGGAGCAAAGACTGGAGGAGAAAGAAGAAGAGATAGAGGAGATCAAATTCAAGTTGGAAGAAAAAGAAGAGAAAGAAACAGAAAATTTAAAGAACAAGAAAGAGATGGAGCAAAGACTGGAGGAGAAAGAAGAAGAGATAGAGGAGATCAAATTCAAGTTGGAAGAAAAAGAAGAGAAAGAAACAGAAAATTTAAAGAACAAGAAAGAGATGGAGCAAAGACTGGAGGAAAAAGAAGAAGAGATAGAGGAGATCAAATTCAAGTTGGAAGAAAAAGAAGAGAAAGAAACAGAAAATTTAAAGAACAAGAATGAAATGGAGCAACAACTGGTAGAGAAAGAAAAAGAAATCGAGGAGATGAAACTAAAAATGAAAGAAACAAACAAAAAGCTGCAAGAAAAAGAAGAGAAAGAAACTTATCACTGTAATTATAAGAAAGAGATGGAGCAAAGACTGGAGGAGAAAGAAGAAGAGATAGAGGAGATCAAACTGAATGTCAAAGAACTGAAGGAAACATTGCAAGAAAAGGAAGAGAAAGAAACAGCAAATTTAAAGAACAAGAAAGAGATGGAGCAACAGCTGTCAGAGAAAGAAAAAGAAATTGAAGAGCTGAAACTAAATGTTAAAGAAGTGAATGAAAAGATGCAACAAAAAGAAGAGAAAGAAATCGATCATTTAAAGGCCAGGAAAGAGATGGAGCAAAGACTGGAGGAAAGAGAAAGAGAGATACAAGTATTAAAAGAAGATTTAAAACAACTCGAGCAGCAATTGCGTCAGAGCGAAGAGGAAAGAGAAAGAGATACTTCAAATCTTAAGAAACAGATGGAGCAAAGACTGGAGGAAAAAGAGAGACAGATGGAGAAACTGCAGCAACATATAAAGGATGTAGACGAAATCCTGCAGAGAAAAGACGAAGAGAGAGGAGAAATTATTCTAAATCAAAAGAGAGAGGCAGAGCGACGACTGCAAGACAGAGAGCAAGAGATGGAGGAGATGAAACTACAGCTTTCAAACGACACGGAGAGGAAACTCAAAGAAAAGGAAACGGAGATCGAAAGTCTCAAACAACAGGCCGACTCCAAGGAGACGAGATGGAGAGAAGAGCAGAGGAGGAAGGACGAGAGGGGAGAAACCGAGATGAACCGTCTGATCGAAATCATTGACAAGAAGACGAAGGAGATAACAGAAGCGCAACGTCTTCTTGCAGAGAGAGACAGCGAGATCAATGAGGCCAAAAAGACGTGTGCAAACAACTCAAAAGAAATCGAAGAGCTGAAGGAAAGCAATAAAAACCAAAGCAGCAGTATGATCGAGATCCAACAACATCACGCAGAGCAGGAAAAGAAGAAAGAGGCTGAAATGTTGGAGAAACTTCAGGAGAAAGACCAAGAACTCAACCAACTTAGACAAAAAGACGGAGAAAACGAGAAAGAGCTCGTCCAACTGAGGCTAATAATTGAGCAGACAAAGTCCGAGCTGAAGGAGCTCACCGCCAAGGTGGAAAAGGAGACGACAAGCATGATTCAGGTTTACGAAAAGGAGATAGAGCGGAGGAACGAGGACATCGAATCCATCGCAAAGGAGAAGGATCGCGCATTGAGTTGTTTGGAGGAAGAAAGTCGACAGAGACTCTCGGAAGTCACTGAGAAATACGAGGAAAGTCGAAGGAGAGTCGACGAGCTGCAGGAGCAAAATGAGAAGATGAGAAAGGAGGCGGACAATCTCAAAATAAAGTGTGAGGAGCTGAAGAAGGAGAGTGAAGAAGGAGTTAGAAAACATCTCAAGGAGTATGAACAGCAGGTGAAGAGCACTGAGGCAGAGATCCAGAGAGGCTTTGAAGAGAGAGATGTTCAGGTCGGTGTTTTGAAAGAGGCAAACGACAAACTGCAAGTGGAGATAGAAAGGATGAAAGAGAGAGAAGGTGAGGCAGAGAGGAAGATGAATGAAATGAGAGAACATTTCCAGACACAGCTGGAGGAGAAACAACGAGAGTTCAGGAGGAGACATCAGGAGATCGAAGAGGAATTCCTGAAAAGGGAAAAAGAAGTAGGAGAAAGGGAGCTGGTTCTGAGTAGAAGAGGACAGGAGCTTGACGAAAAAGAGATAGAGCTTGTTGAGAAAGAGGTAAAGTTGGAAAGTAAGGCGCAAGAACTCAGCAAATGGGAAGCCCAACAGCAAAAAGAGCAACAAGAAAAGCGTAGACACGAGCAAGATGTGAGCACGAGGGCGCAAGACATCGAGAAGAAGGAAAGGGAGCTGGACAACTTGCTTAGAGCTCTGGAAGGCAAACAGAAAGAGCTGAGCTGTCACGGTCAAGACCTTCAGAAGAAGGTTAAAGGGCTGAAAGATCAAGGCAGAGAGCTCAAAGACAGGGAGTATTACTTAAGAAACGAAGAGCAGGGGTTGCTCAACTGGAAGTCAGAGTTGCAGATGCGAAACGAGTACGTGAACTCCACGACGCAGGAGTTAGACGAGCTGGGGAGAGACTTGGCTTTGCTGAAGGAGGAACTTTGCAACAAAGAGAAAAACTTAAAGGAGTCGCTTAAGAAAATGGGCAAATGGGAACAAAATCTTAAAGAAAGGGAGGAAAGGCTCCAAAGAGGGAAGAGAGATATGGAGATCCAACACGAGGTGGATGCTTTTGATCTGGCAGTGGCAGTCGAGAGCTCAGAAGACGACCAAGAGGTCAGCGAGAGAAGGGGAAAGGGAAGAGGAGGAAATGCAAAGGACGGGGAGGATCAGAGGATGAAAACACCACCGTCAGCTGCGGAGAGCAATAACTGTCATCCTGAAACACTAAAGGAGATAGAGATGGCTGGGGAACAGGAAGCGGTGAGAGGAACAGGAGTAGAGACGAAAGAGATCAGTCGAGATTTACAGTTTTTATCTGCAAGTCACATGAGCTCAAACAACAAAGAGTCTCCTGGATCAGATTTGAGGGTGGTGGTGTTAGGGGAGTCATGGTCGTCTAACTCCCCAGTCGGACTCACCATCCTGTGTGGGGAGACATCCAAAAATGAAGGGTACACCTTCAGGCATTGGAGAGGTCAAAGAGCTGGACGACGCCTCGCCATGGTAGAACCGCTACGCCTGAAGTGGCGTGACGGACCGGATCCGAACAACACAATGCAAAGAAAAAGCATCATTGACAGCATCTCCTGGTGTCGCCCCGGACCTCACGTGGTCCTCCTGCTCATGCCGGCCTTCTTGACCTGCACGCAGAAGTACAGGAGAGCCGTGGAGGAGCACATGGGTTTGCTCGGGGAAGGCATTTGGCAACGAGCGCTGGTTCTGTTCACATGGGGGGAGATTTTAGGGGAGAGCGCAGAGCAGCACATCCTGAGGAACGGGGAGCTAAAGAGACTTGTAGAGAGATGTGGGGGCAGGTATCATGTAGTGACCAGCAAGAAAAGCAACTCTGTGATTGAGGGATTATTCGAGAAGATGGAGGATATGGTGGCTTTGAACAGCGTGTAGAAAAAACTGTTCTTTTCATCTTCTTATGTGAATATCTTTGAATAAATTTCAATTATCTAAGAAGTAATCAGATCCTGTATTTGCTATATCACAACGTAAAAAACACCACATCTTAAGTAAAGGTACTAATGACGTATAAAGAGATTTTTATTTCTGCACTTCACATCCATAAAGGCTGCAGCTTGAAATGTACATAAGAATTAAGAGATACAAACCTCTCCCGAGGATCACGGGATAAATCGGAGTGGCTGTGAAGTGATTAATGATGTACTGCAACACAAATCTGTAGTCATCTTTACTGATTTGCTGAAATATTTGATAATTGTTCCTATCTTTGGGATTCAAGTCTAGAAGAATCCATCTAATGTGTAACTACACTTCTATCAAGTCTAGAAGAATCCATCTAATGTGTAACTACACTTCTAAAAAAACAAGATAATTGAGTAAATCTGACTCAAAATAAACAAAAATATCTGCCAACACAATTTTTTATTTGATTTTTCTAAAACAAGTAAAAATATCTAACCTCAACGAACCCACAGAAACTTTAAAACTTGTGCATTCTCACTAATAACAACTGCATTTGTCTTGATACAAATCAAATATATGAGAATTATTTTCTAGTGCAATCACTTTGACATCAAGCTATACTTTATATATTAAAACCAGTGATAACTATGAAAGTAAATGCTGCTTTCCACCGCTGAATTTAACATCCTGCTTCATGAATATTCATGACTTATTCACGTCTTATAAAATCATATAAAATTCTGAATGAGCTGCAAATTCGACAGGATTTTTTGGAGGAACCTCGGCTGACCCGCACTGTCTGTGTTAAAAGAAAGACTTTCATGCTCTCTCCACAAGATGGGGACCTTGTGTCAGTGTAGAGATTACTCTCTGAGAACCAAAGTAATGAGTGTTGAAAGTCACTGATGACAAGGAGTTGATGGTGAAAGTATTGTGAAGCTACTCAAATATATATTTTTTTAAACCATGTTTTACAATTTTCTGCGTAAATGGCTACTTTTAAAAGGAAGACCACACAAAGGCTGACTAGCAGGCCTTGTGCTCCATCTTGACTGGAGGCATTTTTCAGGAGAACCAAAACCGTCTCGCAATTATAACCCCAGGAGGCCTCCCCGCACACGCTGAGAGGACTCCTGCTTTGACAAGTAAATTATGACTCTTGATGAGAGGAGTACGGCTTTTTCTCAGAATGCAATTTTTGACAGCCAGGAAAATGCGAGTGGATACATACAACAACTTCCATCATCATCATCCGTGGAGCCAGATGCAACAGTCTGAAAAAAAAAAAAAAACACTCACGTGCAATCATCAGGCTAAAAATTATGGAGTGTTGAGTGCTGGTCTGTATCTAACTTGGCAGCAATGTTTTTTTTTTTTAATCTGTCCATTCAGTGTGAGCCGCCTTTAGAGGCAAGATGAGAGGGCGTTGTGTCAAGATGGAGCCCTGCTTCTTTAAACATCTCTGCAGGGTGGGACTGTTTTCAAAGCGTCTAGGGGAAAATTAAGAAAAAAAAGTTGCCAAATTGCAGCTGATGCACATAATTTTCATACATTTTATCATAATGTTTTAAAGATATCAGGTATACAACACAAACTCATGTCATAATATGTCATAAGCAATGCATTTTCTCATTTTTAAATCCTCAGATTTATCTGGGTAACAAGTAACAAACTCCCCAGACAACTAAAATAATATAATAATATATGTAATGTATAATAATAAATGTGTTTGGGCATTTTTGTGGGTTGCTAAATTAACTAGCTGCTGGCACAAACACACAAGTGTCAATGTTCAAATGTCTGAAAACTATTGTTTGAAATGAAGTAAGTCATTAGTCTGTATGTTTTTATTTGCTGTAAGTAGCCTGTCTTTTAATAACGTTTGTATATTTACACAGTGTGAGCATTTTCTAGTTACAGGACCTGTGGATGCAGAACATTGTAATAAATGTGTTGCCACGTCTCTTTCATAAAAACCTTAACTGAGGATATAAAAGTTGATTAACACCAGGGTTAGAGAGGTTTGGGCATGAGGATTTAAAAAGTACACGCATGCAAAATAAAAATCACCACTATCTCTGTGAGTTCAAAGGTGAGTCCTTGCTCCACATCGGCATCGTCACGCCGAATGGTGCAAACAGTGAATGATGAAACCACTCCTGGGAACTCATTTTTGTTTTAGCTGGCATTAGTTCAGATTAAGGCAATATGGTAACCCTAATTTATCTTTATTTGGAGCCTTTTAAGGTCCTGAATGAGGCTTTTTGGGAAATATGGATGAGGCCACATTTACATGCTCTACGATAGACAGGAACGGCACCGTCAATCATGTCTACAAATGTTGGAAACAAAATTACCGGGCTGTGTTAAAACAGAAGTTAATGGTTGGGCTGATTTCTATTAAGGTCTGTGCACTCTCATTTGAATAATGGTCTTTCAAACAATGTTTTTTCTTTTCAGTACTTGACCCAGGAGGGACATAAATGTGATTCCGCTTTAACACCTCCATTAATATTCAAGTGGCTTTAATACTCCAGGTTTATTTCTGACTCACCATAATTAGGATGGCAGTCTGGTGCTAGTTTATGATAAATCATGTCCTGATTGTTCGTTTGGATGCTGGTGGACAAAAAAAATCTCTGGTCTGTATTAAATATAAACACATAGCTTTAGTTAGGAAAGAATACCGTCAGATTTTATCAAATAATTACTTTGTCTGTGGCAGTTTGATTTGAAATTATTTATCTTTTCTGGCTATTGACATAGATCATTAATCTTGCCTTAATCTTTATTGTAACCAATTAATGATACAGCATCGTTTATAATGAGTTTATAAGTCATGCACAAGCACAACCTTTCACCAGGAAAGTTAATAAACCGATATTTCATTACAAAATGGCATTTTAAGGGAATTTATACAGAATAAAGTCATATTTTAGATTAGAGACTGTTCATTTTACAGTTAAACACTGTAAAATATTTAATGGCAAAACTTTACCAACTACATTTATATGCTAAAATACCGTAAAATCAACAATACTAAAATCCAATAGCAGAAAAAGTTATACCAGTCGGTTCATTACCGTAAAAACAGTTTTTTGTTGTTGTTTTTTACAGTATTTTCCTGTATTCAGTAGTATATACATACATGGAGTGTTTTTCGGGATGTTTTTTACAGTACACAGTAAAAAAGAGTCATACTTCATGACAAAACCTTTCATCTGGCATTTTAAGAAAATGCATACAGAATAAAGTAGTATTTTATCTTAGAGATTGTACAGTAAAACACTGTAATATTTCATATTACTGTAATATTTGTAATGTTTCTATTGATGAAAATAAACGTGTATTTATACAGTAAAATATGGAATAATCTGCCAATAGTAAAATTTAAATCAACAGTACTAATATTCTTTCACTGTAATATTAGAAAATGTTATACCATATTTATGTATACCGTAAATTCTGGCAACCACAGCTGCCACTTCTTTACTGTAAAAACACAAGTTTTTCTTTACAGTTTAAGTTGTAAATAAATGGATTATTACAGGTAATAGAGCAGCACTTCTTTGTTTTCTTGGAGTAGATTTTTGAACTTGATGTCACCTCTCCAAGTCCGGTGTGGTGCACAGGTAGGTAATTGCACGGTCACGGCCGTAAAGGTCAACGCTGGGAAGGATTTATATTGAACCTGATGGACCATGAGGAGTTCCAGATCTGCCCTCCCCTGTCCTTCCCCATCTTAGCCGCCTCGCAGAAGGTACATTTAGATAATGTTAGCCCTTAAGGTAGCTCACTCTGACCGGTTACATAAACCACCCATGATCCCGCACAGTCTGTACCTGAAACCAAGGAGCCAAGGAGAGCCACAAATGTACAAACTGCGAGAACAAACGCTTGAATGTCATTCTTTAAACAGGGGCTGACTGCTGATGTGTGAATTGTTCATATTTTAATGGTTTCATTAAGCCTATTATTAAAGATTATTATTTAGTTTATAGCCAAAACAGCTGTAGCACAAGGGAGGGCACCAAGAGCACAAAACTTCAGCTGATGTGTGAAGTTTATTGAAGATTTCCAACAAATAAGATTTGTTACCTGATTGCAGTGTGTGTGTGTGTGTGTGTGTGTGTGTGTGTGTGTGTGTGTTTTACTTTCTGGCTTCCCCTGCCCTTTCGTTTCCTGAAGAGGGAGGGCGAGTTAAGAGCGAGGAAGAGGAGATGATGATGCTGCTGCTGCTGCAGATGATGAATCCCCCTCTGGACTGCATCCCTTCCGGCTGACTGCGTCCAGTGGGCTAGAGCCAGGTCCTGGAATCTAGCTAATGACAAGACACAACCCCCTCCGAGCGCTCCCTGCCATCCTATTGGCTGCGAAGCTGTCGGCGGTCCAGACGATTGGCTGATCGAGTCCTGCGCGAGCAGCTGTCAGAGAGTGTTGCAAATCAAACTCACTGTATTCATATCCAGCATGGCACACAGTTAAAGAAGTTAAATGAGCAGAGTGAAATGTGAACTCAAACTAACATATGAAGATTTCATTTAGATCCCCTGCTGCAACAGGTGACCCGGAACTATGTGCATTGTTATTATATTTGTGCTAAACACGAAGCTGTGCAGCCGGTAAAATCTCCTGACTCTGTCTAAAGTAACAAACTTTCCAGATCCAATTCTAATGCACACTAATTAACCCATTATACCTCGTCTCCACTGCACAATAAATAAGTGTACAGGCCTTATTACTGTTGAGGTTGGGGGTGAAAGACCAAAGATTTTAGAGGAGATGTTGAAAAAGCAGGAGAATGGGTTGTGTTATGGAATTTTCTATCCTTAGGTTACACAAGGTCACGTGTGGGCCTTGAGGTCCTCGGCAGTATTAATTGTTTGGCTTTGACTAGGTGTCACCATATCTCAACACTGTGGTGGCCAGGGTCGAAGAGATATTGCTGCATCCTAGACATAATAGATAGTTTGTTGTTGACGCTCCAATCTGCGTAAACAGACATCTGTGTCTCCAGACTAGAATATACTGACAATAACACCTGCATGGGTAAAGACATTCTCTTTGACTAATTCTGGGCGTGTAGTATTTGTGGTGTTATCTTGGGGTTTAAAGTCGATCCACCAGCACGAGTTCAGCAGAATGCGAGACCGACTCAGGCACTTCTGATGAACTTTGAGAGTGTCTCTAATTTTCCTTGGATAAGCGTCAATAAATAATACAGCATAAGACATCAGAGGCTCCTGAACACTTTCTTCCTTCCTGACCTCAACATTGACCTTTGACTTCAGCAATTTCTCCACAACAGGTTTTGCTATACTTTTTTAAAGCAATAAAAGGAGGTGGGGGGCAACAGAAAGTGCTGTCTTTGTTGGCAGCGTTGGCAAACTGCTAGGGTGGTTTGTCAACTGCGCCGATGATGTTACAGGATTTAGTAGCTTCTAGAGGCGTAGCTGCTGATTGCAACCTACGATCACCTCATTCTCTCCTTCCTAATATAAAGGGGAAACTAGACTGTCCGTGGAAGAGGACCCACTGCTCATTTAAAAGGAAACAAAAACTAGGTGATTCTTATTTTCAGGTAATTACACACTCATTAAAACATAGTTACACTACAATTGCTGTCATATTCTTTAAGTAAAGCCACCTTAATCGCACTACACACCTCTTTTGAGGCATTTCATGATGTTTTTATACCAAACACTTGATGCGCGGATGAGGTTTTTAAGCATATTTCCAGGTGTAATCTGAGGGAATACGACAGAACATCTACAGCGCCAACACCTGTATCTAAAGCAATTTCATCACACCACATTTAACTCACTGTATTCGATCTTCTGTGTTTAACCTTCCTCTCATGGCTGAATGAGTTATCCTGCCTCTACAGCCATCAAGGTCCACATATATGTAAGAAAATATACACATATAGATTTTATTTATTCAGTAAGATATCTAAGGAAGGCCTTTGACAATGAAAGCGACATGCTGTGTATCTTGCAGCATGAATAAAATATTGTATTTTATACGATGTGCAAAAGGCAGGACCTCTCATCTGGAACGTCCTACCAATATTTTTAGTTGCACTTGGACTAGGATGAAGTGGCCTGAACACCATGTGGACATTCGGTGCAAAGAGGAACATCTTCATGAGGTCAAAGTGTATACATAATTTACCCAAAAGTGAACAAAGACCACGAGGTTCAGGACATTAGAAAAGGAACTACAGTCCAGCAAGTTGAACCAGTTTTTCCGCTCCATCTTTGACATTTTCTGTCGTCTCTTTGGAGCTTTGAGGCGAGTTCAGCTGACGGTCAGGACGCAAGATGAACATTGCTGGTCATCAGCAAGCGTCCTCTGATCAGCTCCTGGTGGCTGACGCCTGAAGGCAAGCTCAGACATGTAAAAGGCCCCCCCACCCCAACGGAGAGAGACGCGACTGTAGACGACATGGCTGTGTTTGTAGTCGCTCTCTTTGTGGTTGTTTTCTGTCTCTTTGCTGTTATTTCGCATGTTATTGTGGTTGTTTTGAGTTTCTTTGTGGTTGTTTTCTGTCTCTTTGCTGTTATTTTGCATGTTATTGTGGTTGTTTTGAGTTTCTTTGTGGTTGTTTTGAGTTTCTGTGTGGTTGTTTTATGTCTTTCTGGGCATTCTGCATTTCTCTGTAGTCGTTTTGCAACTCTTTGTAGTCGTTTAGTGTCTCTTTGTTGTTGTTTAGTGTCTCTTTGTAGTTGTTTAGTGTCTCTTTGTAGTCGTTTAGTGTCTCTTTGTAGTTGTTTGGGATCTCTTTTGGTCATTCTGCCTCTCTCTTTGGTCGTTGTGTGTGTCTTTGTGGTTGTTTTGTGTCTCTTCGTAGTCGTTTTGCAACTTGTGTGGTCATTTCCGCATCTCCTTGTAGTTGTTTGGCATGTCTTTGTGGTCAGTCTGCCTCTCTCTGTAGTCTCGTTGTGGTCACATGACTGACTTCCATCGCTTCAAACAGAAGTCCGTCAGTAAATGATCTGGTAGAAAAGGATAGAAGAGGAACACATTGATGCAGCACAGGGCAGGATGGACGTACAGATGTTGGATCAGCTCTGAGAGACAGAAAGCTTCTGTATTTTAACTGTAATCCACACAAGTCAGAGCAACACGTCTTTGACGTCAAACTGAATCAAGCACTCGCGTCTATATGACCGGTCCTGTCAGCTCATCTCTTCCTCCTCCTCCTCCCACATTCTCCATCTCTCTCTCTTTCTCCTCCGTTACATAGTTTGTCATTTTGCATCGCTTCATGCTCTCTGTTTGCCTCTTTGATAATCATCCGATGCGGGCTTTGTCCTCATTTGAAGGGGGGGCAGGAGGAGGGGGTCATAGAGTCAGTGTGTACCATCATGCTCACCTAATTAATCAAAGCTAAATCACATTAGAACAGATGTGGTCATGCTCGAACGCACAGCAGCAGCAGCGGAGGGGTTAAAAGTTCACATAAGATGAGCTCATCCCATCTGTAAACAATGTTTGCTTATTATTTAATGCATGTGGATGTACAGTACACTCTATAGATGCATGCATGCATGAACGTACACCCTTGGGCAATGCTTATTTTAGTATATTTGCATCATGCTGTGATGTTTGTTTGATGTTTCTCTTTTCCGCTGTCTCGTCCTGTGTGTACTAACACACACACACACACAAGTACATGCATACATGCACACAGGGAGCCTAATCCAGGCGATCCTTGAATGACCCGTGCACCTTATCTAAGCTGCATTATATAAGAAGAAAAAAAAAAAGAAGAAGATTTGCATGACAGACTAGCAGGGAATTACATGGCTGTGCAAACACACGCATATACTCTCGCTTTCCTCATCTGAACTACTTACTGTCTTAATCTCTTGTTGAATAACAACAATTTCCACAATGTTTAAGTACAAACTGTACAAACACACACACCACCCCGCTCCCTCGGGCGTATGTAGAATATTCTATTGGAAAAACACTTTCACTCGATGCAGCCAGGTGGCACATTCAGCTAAAAAAACTAATTCAGAGAGCCGTCTGGCACCTCGTGACACCTTGTTTTTTTTTCACCTTTCCCTCCGAGATTTTTTTACGGAAAAGGGCATTTATTCCATTTCGGGTTTATCTCAATTACCCTCATGAAAGTTTGATGGGTCAGCAGAGAGCCGGAGTCACAGCTCTGGACGGAGGTGAGGAGCATATTAAAGATTAATTGTGCATATAATGAAGTCATGCTTGGCTCAGGTCTATTATTCTTCTGCTTAGGTGTGATGATGCGTTTGACTAAAATAACCAGAAAACCATACGATAGGCTTTTATGTTGCCGTAAAATAGACTTTTCATAGTGTGTATGAACTAATGGAAGACAAAAGGGGCCAAGTCAGCGGTTCCTCTAACTTGTAGAGGCATCATTGACAAAATCTAAGAGGAAATAAAGAAATGATGATTACACTAATGGTACAAATCTCCATCGTATCAGCTGATTGTTGTGTCCTTGAGTCCTAAAAGTCTTGTTTTCTTAAAGCAAGTGTAAAGATCTGCCATTTTCAACCTGTTTTCAATAAAGAAATCTATGAATTTGAATGAATTTTAGGTTGTTTTTCTTGATTCTAGTGCAGCGTCCTGCTTTTTCTGTTGTTTTTCTTCAAGCCACTGTTGACTTTTCTAGAAAATATTGATCAAATCTTTTCAATCCAGCAGAAAAACGACCAAGACTTTCCGAATGGACGACTAAAAACGACTAATTAAAAAAAATCAAGGTGCTGATACAGTCAATGCCTTTACTCTCTGTACGAGATAAACCACAGCAGTGACCTACTGTGTCACTCCAAGGCCAAAAGGATTCACAGCCTGACACACAACCTTTGCCATGTAGCCAACATCTGATTGGTTGTTTGTCGCCATTTTATCCGACATCAAGACCAGCGTTAATGTCAGCCAGGTCATAACACAGCACGGAGCCATTTCACAGCACATGATACATCTTTTCCTCGTGTTGTTACTACAAGCCAAGATTATCAGGCTGTAATACACGCTGCCATACATAAAGAGGATTGGAAGTG
Source organism: Larimichthys crocea (assembly GCF_000972845.2). Lineage (NCBI taxonomy): Eukaryota > Metazoa > Chordata > Actinopteri > Sciaenidae > Larimichthys > Larimichthys crocea. Next base: position 10,762,675 of record NC_040011.1, on the reverse strand, counting down.
AACATGAACACCTTTCTTGGAAAGCAACAGAATTTGACTCCAGTTTTCTTCCTCTAGGATTTTCTTCTAGAAGAAAGGTCAAACCTCCGACTAAATGATTTTTATTATTATATATATTTAAATCACAGCATTCCAAGTAAGATGAAAGCTGTTCTGAGGGCAGAAAAGTGGCCTTTGTCCTTATCAGGAGCTTAGAAGTCATTTATTGTGTGGTTAAGATTAGAGTCTAATACCACAGGACGCATGTATTTGTTATGATTACATTACTTAAAATCAAAAATATGTGATTCGACAACTAACAGCTAAACGTCAAGCAGGGTGTTACGTGTGGCCAAGAAGTAGGACTGTGTGTTTGTTTCTCCCCACCCCTTTTTCTCCCTCTCTCTCTCTCTGTGCACAGAGAAGACCCCAGGTGAGACTCATTGTCTCATCAGCATGAGCTTACTTAAAGAGGTGTCTCTCTCTCTATCTTCCCTGCAGGTGAGGCTCTGGATGCCAGGAGCCGTTTGGGTTTTGTTATTTTAGTTTTGGTTCGGGGGTTCCTTGGTAGTCCTGTTTTCGGTCTTTTCTTTTCATTTAGGTAGTGGGTTTTAGGCAGGCTTAGTTTGGGAGTGGACGCTGGGTGCGACGGCCGTTGGCTGGCTCAGTGTTCTCTCTCTCGTTTTGTTTGTTTTGGCCAGGAACCTCCAACCCTTTTTAGTTTTGTTGTTTTCTTGGGGAATTATTTTGTTTGTTTTTGAATTAATAAAAATGATTATTGGTTTAATGACAACTTTTGTCTTTATGTTTTCTTTAAATATGTTTCGGGCCTTGCGAGCCCTTGAGGTCCGTAACAAGGGTCAACAACAGCAGACACAGCAGCCAGTCCAACAGCAGTCAGCCCAGCTCAGCGTCTGTCTTTCAGCCTTTTATTTTTGACTAAAAGTCAGTCCCAGATTTACTTTTCTCTGGAGTTCCCTCTTTAGTTTCCTCCCATCAATGTCCCCTTTGGTCTCTAGCAGCCTGACTAACAAACTCAGCTAACAGCAGCTACAGTTGTCGGCAGCAGTTTACTTCACTGTCCATCATAAACTCTGTAAATCACAGAGAGTTGATGCACAGCAGCCAGAGGACGTCAGGAAGAGAAAACCAGAAGAAAACATTTTCTCCAAAAATATGATCCAGCTTCACCAAAATCAGTCAAACAGTTGGTGGTGTTGCCACTGGGTGTTACGTACTTCGCTGTGAATGATTACATCTGTAGCTTTAAATGAGTTAAAGTTCAACATTTTATTAAGTTCTTCCTGTCCTTTTCTGTTTCCCCTCTGTGGATAAATAAAGTTAATGATATAATAATTATTAAAAAATCATGCTGACAATTCAGCTCGGGCACTCTCAAAGAAGATATTTAACAGACTGCACTGGTTTCAGTAAAAATAAATTGTTTATACCTACAGCGCAGCCTGAGGCCTGCTTTAACAAGACTTTAAACAATTCGCAGTCCCTCAAGTGCTACATGACAGATGACAAGGTTGGTCTGCCGTAAATACAGCGATGTAAATGCCAAACAAATAGAGACAGCCGCGGTTGAAGCACCGGTCAGCTCTGTTTCTGTGTATGGAAAGTGTCAAACCCTGCAGCCTGCATGTCGTAGCCTGTGGAAAGCATGCAGAAGTAGACTCCTGTGGTTACCATAGTGTGACTCACTTTGTGCCCGAAGCCACTGATGCATATATGCATCTTAATCTGTCAAATTAGGTCTACAGTTAATTCAGCTGTGTGCGTGAGTCACATGTAGAAAGTTTGGCCATATATGTAAGCCTGGCCTGCGCTATGTTCTTTTTAATATTCTTAAATTTCTGTATATTCTTGTCTGGACAGAGGTTGTAGCACCTGTTGCTGCCCGTGTCACACTTACTTCTATGTTGGCCCTGAGAGCAAAATGCACTGCAGCTTAGGAAAACACATGCAAATAGACACAACACAGAGAAATTAGGGCAACATCTTCATCAATTTGACAACACTTACAAACAAAAAACACAACACAGAAAGAAAAAACATGTTTCCAGTGTTGTTTGTGACTCCTGAAGATATTGGAGCCTGTGTATCATCCATTTATATCCAGTTAGCTGTTTGCCCAGCTCCGGTTCTAGCACAACAAAGGCTCTGTTCTTGGGGCATTCACCTGAAAACCTTCTCTTTCCGAAACGAAACGTAGCAGCAGCTTCAGTTTGCAGACGTTTCTTATACTGTATATATCGGGTATCCAAAGCTGATGCAGAGCAGACGAAGGACATCAGAGGGGAAAACCAGAAAATATGATCCAGCTTCACCAAAATCCGTGAAATAGTTGGTGGTACAGGGTGCGGAATGGGAATGACAGACACCATTCACCTGATTACAAGTCAGCGTAGCATCAAAAAATTTAAAAACTTAAGTTATGTTATGAAAAAAAGCTGATGTTATCCCATTATTGTCACAATTTATGGCCTATGTAGCCAACACCGAGGGATATTTCTGGTCTCATAATGCCTGAATGATTATTATGCAAGCTACAGGCCATCTGTCAACAACAATAAACCGGATAGTGAAGTCTATTATCTGTCATAAACACTAAATCTTCTCAAATCATTAAAATGATGAATGGATTTCTGCTTTTTCGGCTCTGTGACCAGACTTCAATAACTTTATAAGTCACAAATATACTTTAGAAACGCCTCTGCCTGTGTTTGCGCTGCTCTCCGTGTCGTGTTGTGTTGTTCAGATGGATTTTTAAAAATGCCGTGTCTGTGTTTGTTTTCTTAAGTTGCAGCGTACTGAGCACTCAGGGCCACTGATATAAGAGGTAAAGCTATAGTTTATGCTGCTATAGTTTCAATGTGTGTACACTGCTGCAAATCCCCATGAGCCCATAAGCGAAGTAATTCGTTGCGAACCCTTGCAAGTAAGTAGGCCCACATCATAAAATATGCATACAGCGGCATATGGTGTGCCAAGCTGTGTTAGAGGAAATGTAGCTACAGCCCATACACTCATAAATCCATATCCATTACTACCATTTCTATTTTTTTTTTTTTTTTAAGGCAGAGGTCAACAGTTCACATCCCATCACACAGGAGAAGCAACCTCAACATCTGCTTCTGTTACCATGGCAACTGGCTGCTGCTGCTGCTGCTGCCGTTGTTGCTCGACAGATGGAGAGAGAAAAAAAAAAAAATAAAGCTGCAGGTGCATTTAAATGCACTTTGACGCAAACTGGAGAGCGACGTCGCCCCGTTTTTTTTTTTCAAGAGCACTCCAGGACTTCAGACCTCAATCTTCTCGCAGACCTGAACTATTACGAGTGTTTTTCCAACACATCGAAACACATCTCGTCCACCTGTTCCTAAAGGGGGAAAAGGGCAAACCACACGCAATACAGACCAACAGATTCAGCTGCAGACGCATGCACCAAAGCTCAAGTGATGTATCGCATGAGTAGGAACAATTATATTCCAGAATAATCTCTATTAAACAGCTCTCTGGAGTAGCCTCTAGCAGAATAATCTCTATTAAACAGCTCTCTGGAGTAGCCTCTAGATTAAGGCATTTATATTCCAGAATAATCTCTAAAATGGAACAATTTCTTTGTCTAAATACTCTCTAGATTACTTTATGACAGAATTTTGGAAGTTATATTCCAGAAAAATCTCCACAGTTGAACAATCCCTGGAGTAGTACCTAGATTACATGATAGCGGAATTGAATTTCGGACATTATATTCCAGAATAATCTCTGTTGAACACTCTGCACTGGTGTAAAACCCCTATGCACCACTATGCTGCCTTAGTTAAACAATGTTTTAATACTATTTTTTTTCCTTTGTTAAAAGCTACAAGAAGCAGGTGACCCTTTGAGCTTACATTAATTAGTCAGGCATAAAATATTCTGGAATATACAGGACCAAAAAGAAAGAGGCAGCATTAATGAATCATAGCATACCTGTAACATACTAAAGCATTCATGCAGACAGTGTGTCGCTTACTTGTGTACACAGCAAGAATAAGTAATAAATAAGTGGGGCTTTGGCGTGACACAGTGTGTGTGGCTGCTGCATCAATTTTATATGTTTTTTATTTCTATACTCGGCCTTGATTCAGATCTTGGACACCATGAAACATCTGAGGAATCTAAGCGGAGAGCAGAAACACATTTAAGAAATATATATTTACTCAGTCATGACCTAATTATGTTTGTATTCTGCCTCAACACGTGTTAACCTCCGTTTAACCGCTTCACTGTAAGGCACACACTCAGCTTCTGGCTGTTTTAAAGGGGCACACACACACTCATATAACAAACATGAGGACTAGTGTTATGTGTGGACCACTGAAATGCCAATTTAATTAAAAAATGACCAATGAACATTAAATAAATAAATACAAGTATAAAATTGTGGGAAAAAAAGTCACATCTTAAGCAGCAACCTGCAACGTCATGATCAGAAATAGTTTCTTATTTTTATTAATGTTTTATTTTACGCTCCTCTTTTCCTCTCGACTAGTTTGAAAAGAAATATTAGCATATCTCCACTGGCAAACAAATTGAGCTATTACACAAATTAATACTTAAATGAGCTGTTTTTTTTCTTCCACTTACAAACTGTGTTCAAATTTAAAATTAATTTCCCCTAAATCTGTTTTCAAATTAACAAGCAGGGTTAATGCAGGGCTATTAGAAAAAAAAATATTTTTCTCACCATCACATTAATTTAATTTCATGTTTTAATCGTACGCACAGGAGAGAGCTGGCAATAATAACAATAATAATGATGATAATAGAAAAGGCACCCAACTAAGCGTGCTCGTTTGTGGTTCTGATTACGTGATGAATTATTCATGAAATCAGAGTTAACAAGAAGGAGAGTGAAGGGATCAGCTTGCCCACTGAGGAGGGATTGGTATAAAGACAGGAGAGACAGACTCACAGCCAGACTGCTGCTGCTGCTGCTGCTGCTGCTGCTTGGTGGATACAACGGCACAAATCAGGTACTTCTTACTCTTGAAAAATATAAATTTACACTGACAACACTACAAATTTTAATATATTTATTTATTTGGAAAATTGCATTTAAAAAACTGCATGTATGATCATTTTTAGAGCTTTTATTATTATTATTATTATTATTTTGCATCTTTAACTTTTAAAAAATATCCTTTATTTACAAACTCTAGCCTAATTTTACCCATTTGCTTTAAAATATTAAGAAAAAATCTAATTCAATTAGTCAAATTTATAGATTTTTGTTTGTATATATTTTATTCGCTGATTTTTTTTTTTCTTTTTTAAAGGAAATTTTAAATGTCATTTTTTTTATTCCTTTTTTTTATTCATTTATTTTTATGCATTTTCTCAATTTTCCTTCATGTGCACACAATTTAAGTTTATTTGTTTGTTTACTTGAAGTCATAACTTTTACCCTCATTATACAGGAAAACTAGAAATTATTAACAGGTCCCTCAACATAATGGCAGATCTTCCGTGAAAACGACAGACTCTCAGACCCGGAAGCTTCGGCACGTTCAAGTCCCTGTGCGCAGTGTATTCACAGTTCACAGGCATCTCGACCTAAATGCGATGTGACGGGAGAACCTTTACTGAAACAAACGGGAATATAGTATCGGGGAAGGTTGACCGAGCTGTGAACTGGGGCCCTAACACGGAGCAAATTAACATCAGCAAAAAATAGCTCCGCGTTCTCAGATCACTTATGTGCCAGGCAGCAAATGCATCAAGCGCTGTCAGGTCATTTTAACCCGCAGATGTCTCACAAAACAAGTCGACGTTGAGAGGGCTCCTTTTTTTTTTTTTTTTGGGCCCCGGCCATCGTCCTCAAACTCTGACCACCTGGGCTGGACCGGCTCCTAAGGTGATGCTGTTTGGTGTCCTGCGGGCAAACTTGCACCGAGTCTGAGCTTTCAGTCCCACTACCGTCCATCATGAGATCTCTTTCGTGATGTCTTCGGCTGAGCTGAGTAGTCTAATGATGCTATCTTTGCCCAGCCAGCTGAAAACACAGAGAGGAGAAGGCTGCCTTCCATGAACGCAGTTTGGTTTTAAAGCCACCGTCTACGCTCTCGTGCACCAGGTTATGGATTGTGGTTGTGACATGATGACAGTGATGCACAGCTGTCATGGCAAAGATTCTATTTCTGACTCGCAGGCCAGTCCATCATAGAGCAACACAGTGGACTGGTTATGTCAGATAGAAGTGATGCATTATGAGGAACCTATAGCAGCAACACGGTTGGGTTAAAATCAGTTTAAAGGGCGGGATTCACATGAAAACTCCATGGCACTCTCTTCTAAACAATAAAAATGACTTGATTGTCACGGCATGGTCACGTTAGTTAGTCACCTTGGAGTTTTCTTGTGATTTTTGTGTCTTCATCCAAAGACCAAATCAAAAACATCATTCGAGTCCAAGAAGTCAAACTTTGGGTTGAGTTTTAAGGTAAGACAAAGCTTGATGAGAGCTCGAGAGATAACCTGTTCTATACTCCTTATAAACCCCTAAAAACGACCATGTTTCCATGGTTAAATGTTTGCTCATCACATTTTTTAAATACACTGCTGGTAAGACACCCAGTTGTGGTCAAGTCCAAAAAACTGACCCTCAAAGCTCTTCACTGAAATCGATGCTTTTTACTGCTGCACCTCTTCATACCTGTTTCACCATCTTACAGTATATTACTGTACCAACATGTGCAAAATCAGAGACGCGAATTCAAGACTTGTCAAACTATCTTACCAAAGTCCAGCTCCAGTTTCAGAGTCAGTCCTGAGGACCAGGCGAAGGAGGTGCAGATGAGGGGAAACTGTAAAACTGAAGTTAGAGTTGATTAAACTAGTATTACTTGGCAGAACAGGGCAAAAATGGCAAGAAGTGGATGCATAAAATCCTTTTCATGCTCTTCATTGTTTCTTTATTCATCCTTTTCCTTTACTTCCTCTCTCTCAGCTCTCAAACACCCTCAGGCTGACCGCTGTCTCATTTTGAACCTTGATCCCGTGTGTGTGTGTGTGTGTGTGTGTGTGTGTGTGTGTGTGTGTGTGTGTGTGTGTGAGTCTTGCATTTGATGATGATATGATATTTCTAAATCTTTGACCTGTGTGTCAACTGCCTTGGAGGATTTGGCACCCTCTGGAAAGGTTATCCATACCTGAACTCCAGGCTTTTGTATTTAGACCAGTGACAGAAATACTGCAGGGGTAAGAGCTAAATCCCAAAGAAATGAATGTTTTTGTCAGTTTTCAGAGCACAAATGGCAGAAATCGAACCAAAAATAGAGAAAGATAGACATGCAGAGGAGGCAAAGACAGACGGAGGTGAGAAATAGTCCCCCTCCTCCCTCCCTTCGCTGCTTTACAGCCCATTAGGTCAGAGGAGAGCAGGGAGCGCTGCTCTTAGGCTGGGCGGTGTAATATTGGCTGAGGGAAGGACCGGGGAGGTTTTTAAAAGCCCGTGTTGTTGGCTGTGTGGGTGAGGTGAGATGTCATTTCCTCTTACAGCCTGAGAGCTCCACCGCAGTGATATAAAAGCATGCAGCTGTTGAAGGGTAGAGGCACCTGGAGGGGAACAGATAGACGATGAGGGTGCAAACATCATCCAAATGTGTGCAAGTAGAGAACTCTGCTGAAAGCAGCAACGTTATTTAAAACACCAGTTCAAATGTGATTATGGTTCCTAACCCTTTACCTACTTGTCAACCATCATATTTGGCTGAATACATCCATGTAGTATGATCATGTCAAACACAAAGTGATTTTTCCCTGAAAATGTGAATTTATTCAGGAATTCACAAGAAAAAGAAACTTTAAGATTTTTTTTCAGAATAAATTTTTTTTTTTCTGCTTTCATATCTTATAAAACATTTTATGACCCCTCAGACTGACGTTGAACCCAACCCCCGCTTTAAAATAACTGCATTACAGAATGTAACAACATCTCAGAGAGTTTGCCTCAAAGCAAACGCCTGCATTCAACTTTAAAAGTGACGTTCAAAACACAATATAGGTTGAGTTCAAACGGTAGTTCCTCCCCTTACATACAGTATGATCTGACACAGGTCTGAAGATAGTCTCTGTATTTCATATATTCGGGCTAAAAGCTTCAAAATAAATGTTTTGAACAATATTTTATTGGTAGGAATGAGTAGGTGGACCCTTGTACCCACTGTTCAACCTGCAGGATGTTAGCAGATATAACTTAATATAGAGTTAACAACATGTAAACAAACATGTGATATATGGATTGAAGCTTAAAGAGCAACACGACAGCGGTTTAAAATGTTGTTTTTTTGCTGACCGGCTGCCCTTGAACGTTTCCCGTTGCTGCAGTGATGTAGAAGTGTACTCCCAGGTGCGTCAGTACACCGTGACATCACTGCACGGCTCTGACCTCATTGGTGCAACTCATTTTAAAGATACATTGGTGGTGAAATATTCAAATTATGTCTCCGTTGTGATTTTTAAAACTCTGAACCGCTGATATTTGAGATGATAGAGATGATAGAGAACAATGGGATCCGTCGCTTTGTCCTTTGCCTTTATGAAAACAGCCTCTGAGGATCTTCTCAGATCTGTTCTCCTCACTGCACATTAGCCTTATCTGAGGTGAGCCGACACCTGAGAACCAGAGGAGCCAGACTCTGGTCCGGGGTGTGATTTAACCCTTGATTTCTCATGCCCAGACTTCTTTTCACACTCTGATCACAATGGTGAAGGTCGACCCCAGGTCAAGCATCTACAGATTCCCCCGAAGAGGACAGGCAGCACTGAGCATGCTCACGGCCTGGCTTTATGGGTCATATCTCTTTCCCCCCGAGGGCGTATGAACACACATTAAACACATGAAGGCCTACACGCTCAACTGTCAACACCCGATGAAGACAGACAGATGTGAATGCATGAAGAGCATCCACACATTTATTAAATTAGATTAAAATAAGATCATATAAGGGAATGCATTAAATATAAAAACACGTGCACATGTAGTGATAAACAGCACATCTGAACCATATGGCCTATAACACCCAAACGGCAACCTCTGAAGCCAATGTGTTAAAAACTGCAGTTCCTCGAGTGTCCACTTGAGGCTGGCTCCAGAAGTGAGTCAGTCTCCATAAGTCCCCATGTTCAAATGTCCAACTTCGAGAAAATAAAGGAAAATAAACGATGAGAAAATAAAGGATATAAACAGTTTCAGGCGTACATCTCCCAGACAGTCTCTCAGACTGGTTTGAAACACATCCGCATAATAAAAAAAGTGAAATCAAATAAGGACAAAAAACACATCTGGCATCGTCATGGATATAAATACTCACACTCAGACGAGCCTAATACACACAGCACAGCGGGTGTCTACGTGAAGACTTGACTGAAAATGCAGAGAGAGCCCGAACATGCCAGAGGGGATCAAAATCTGCTGCATGATGTCGTGACCCCCCGAGTAAGAGGAGCTGGGCGAGAAGGGTGGCAGACCTCAGTGTCGGCGCTGTGGGGGATGCCAGGGGAGGTGAGGATCACACACATGAAGCCGACAGACGCTCACAGACCTATAAAGTACTGGTGTGAAGTGTATACCGTCCAGCGAAGGATACTTGACACCTTGTTTTAGAAATGAATTGTCACTTAACTTCTGCTGCTTGACTTCAGGGAGTAATGATCATTATGAAATCAACATCAACCACAGAGGAAGTGCGGATTTCACAATAAATACTGACCAACGGACGAGTGAGACAGCTACATAATTATACAGTCTGAGTGAAGTATTCTTTACTCCATCTATGTCAAGATGCCTTCGCCATCCTAGGAAGAGAAAACTACTGCATGATGCACACCAGAGGGGGTTTATAGGTGGGTATATGACCGCACTACATTATGTACAAGAGCGGAAATAACAAATGAGACTCTGAGAAAGTGTGTTGCTTTTACTTAAAGCTGCTATAATCAGAATTTTTATGTCAGATGTCAATGTGTAAAGGTGTTGGTGACGAACCCAGGGATAATAATCACCCATCTCAGCAGTTCCCTTCAGTGCTAAGAAGCCTAAAATCTTCTGTAAACAACCTGCTCAGTACCAAATGGCAGACAGATAAAGTCAGAAAATAGCTGACATAGTGAAGCATCTGCTGTGAAGTTCATTGCATTTGAACATGGGGACTTATGGAGACTGACTCACTTCTGGAGCCAGCCTCAAGTGGACGTTTGAGGAACTGTAGTTTTTGCCACATCTGCACAGGTTTCAATTCACAGCCACAGAGGTTGCCGCTTGATCTGTATGTGTAAATAAACAACCATGTTTTCATATTTCCTTGTTTGCCCTGCCCCCATGTGGCCAAAAAAATCATCTAATGCAGCTTTGAGGGTTCGACTGCAGCAAAATTAAGCGCTGACGCCTCACTGTTTGTCCGTCCTCATGCTTTACATTCTTAATGTAATTCATTTGACTTTAAATTTTTAAAGTCAAGTTTAGATTCAAATGCGGGAACTTTGTTTTGAACTTTGTGTCCTTGATATTTTGCAGCATCGAACTTTAAAAGCACTTCAACTCCCATCACTGGGGGATTTTTGAATCGACTGAGAGGAGACTTCCTCTCTAACCTCTTGAACTTATGAACTTTTTCTCATAATCAAAACCTGATGAGGTCAAAATGCTCGCTGTCAAGCTGAAAAACGAGACTTTATTCCTTCTCCCTGAAAAGTAAACATATTGAGGACATGAAGTTTTCACCTCACATCATTAGTCTTTATTTATTAGCACTTCTTTTCTTTAAGATAACCACTTTTACACCAAGAAGTCTCGAAGACGAATCGACGATGACATTTAGATGAGCTGGGATTCACAAAAGAATACTGTGTATAGCACTTTCAATATCAATTAGTCATCCCTGTTTATCAAATAATGCCCTGTGTTCTGATTTACATGTGAATTATGAAATGTGAAGTCTTTGGGGTTAAGTTTAGGTCTGTTTCAGTATCAGTTGAGCTTGATAAAACACTCAGCATCAATAATACAGCGATCAACATGTCGTACACAGGGTATGAAGCTACATCCTTTTAGTCTTGTCGGTCCAAATGGATTTCAATGTTTCTGCATGTCGCTGCCAGCTGAATTATTTAAGGTGGTAATTAGGTGATTGTGGCTGCTGTTCGTCTCTGGAGTGACGTAACTGTCAGAACATTGTCATTTTTTTAAAGGAGGAAGATCAGATCAGGTGTCTATCCTCCTTCCACCTCCTGCACATGCTTTATGTGTTTATTTTGGCCTAACTCCAGCTCCGCTGCTTCGTAAAATGAGCAAAATACAAGCAGTTTAATTGAGTAGATGAAAAACCTCAGGCAGAAAATACCATTTAGACTGTGTGTGGGCCTGGTGTGTGTGTCTTTTAACTTCCTGTCGTGTCATGTTTGTCGTGGCTGACTGTCCCGAAGCTGTTGTGGTATCGTTGTCCCACTGGCATTCGCATTTTTACGTCGTGTTATCTCTACCAACGCCACGTTTCATGAATACAATTGTGATGCGTGACACAAGAACAATGGGGGGGGGTTTTTGTGGAGCGTTGCCCTGCTGATGAACCGGGACAAGCCGATGCTCCGTGACCTGGATAGAAGAGGAGAAACCGCCATTTTAGAAAGGGTCACGGTGTCAGTGCAAACACACATGCGTGTAAAGGAAAGCAGTCACATGCAATGCGTACATGACATAAACGTAATTGCATGCATGTGCAGAATTTGCATGCGGGGTCGTGTTTCGGTTTCGTCTCTCTGTTCACGCGCAGGTTAATAGTGCAAAGCGGCGAGATAGCTGCGATCTCCGCTGGATGAGGAACATGTAAATTTGACCCTGTTAATGGCTCTGCTGAGTGGTTGATCTTTGCAGCTTTACACCCAACCAGAGTGTGAGTTCACACAGCAGCTGAACCGGCAAAGTCTGAGGTCACGACAAAGTCCAGGAGGTTCATGTGGAAAAAAGAAAGAAAGATTCACTCTTTCTCTAGCTTCCACGGGCGCATTACATGGTAACACTTTATGGTAATGGTACATGAATTATATATTCATGCATGACATCATACTCACGCCAAAGTTTGAATGTATTCACGCAGTACTTTGTGAACTATCAGGAACGTACTAGAATTAACAGAATCTCTCACGGCTTAATGCGACGACTATTTCAATCAGAATTTCGGAGTAATTAATGTTAAATATCTTCTTCGTAGATAAGCCTGCAGTTCAATGAAATGAATTCATGATCATTCATGTACCCTTACTATAAAGTGTACTCATAACATACGTAAAAACTCAAAGTGGAGGTGTTCTGATGGCTTTGACACCCTGTACTATGACCACAACGTTCATGGACGGTAACCTTTGCTGCACATAATCGCCCTCCGTTACCAAATCCAACTTGGTTATAGGTTTAAGTTAGGAAAGAGTGGATATAGGATTAACCCAACTTTCCTTTACTGACTGCATCTTCAACCAATACCGTGCCTGACTAGGCATAACCCTTTAACTTCTGTCAGGTTCGAACAGTCACTGTTTAGAGCTGCTAAGAATGTAACCATCGCACTAAACTGCCTTTCACTTGTAATCAGTGTATCTCCAACACATTTCATTCAAAGCATCTTATCCCGACAACTGTTAAAGATCAGCGGATGGATTTTAGTGTTGAGTGAAGCTTGATGTTATTAGGTGTCCAGTCTATGGCGGGCCCGGCTTGGAAGATGTGACACCCAACAGATGGAAAGACTCCCCCTCAGGTTTGATGGAGGAGAGACGTGCTGCCTTCTCGAGACCTACAAATAAATAAAATTGGACAGGTCTGCCATGAGCTAGTTTGGGTTTTACTATCTCCACCCATGCTTAGACAAACTATACACACACACATGATATCCATCTTCCGTTGTGACCTTTAAGGCCTCCCTCTCTCCTTTTTTCTCACTTTCTCAGTCCTTTTTATCTCTCTCGCCTTCCCTCTGGTAATTTCTGCTGAACTGTAAGGATTGAGAAGAACGTGTCCGTGGGATGTGGGGAAAAAAAAAAAGCTCTGGATCATGGGAAGGTGTGATGTCGGGATGTCTGTCGCGACCTCGGGGATGAAGGCGCATGGCCCGGCATGGGGAAAGGAGATTAGAGGTAAGAAAGGATGTGAAACCCCTGCAGCAGCAGCAGCAGCAGCAGCAGCAGCAGCGGGATATCCACTTTCCTTCAACGATCATTGAAGGAGTCATCGTCAGCAGTGGCTCAGCTGTTGGGTCATTCGTTTTCCAACATATAAGAAACATATACATGACTCAGAATAATCTGGTCACAGGGGCATTTGTCATGTTGCGTGCTCCACGTGCTCCAACTGCACGCAAACCCCTTTCACACGTGGCACAAAAATGTCTTTTAGATGGCCGGACGCCATTTATTTCACTGTCATATGATCTTATCATACCTGTCAAAACCTTGCTTCTTCTTCTTCTTCTTCTTCATCATCCTCTATTCCACCTCCCCCTCCACACACCACCCATCGCCTCCATCCTCGCCCCTTGAACAGGCCCTGGTACAGTATAGCGCCCGTGTGCAGCGATACCGAGGGAGGTCGCCGTGCGGTCACTGCGCAAAGCCTGGTCGCATTGTGACTCGAAGCTGCAGAATGTGCCATGGTGCATTAGCACGCTGCCGCCTGGCTGAGCATGAGGCAGAGAGAGAGAAGGAGGAGGACGAGAAGAAGGAGGAGGAGGAGGAAAAAAGGAAAAGATTGAAGGAGGAGCTGAGGGATGGAGTAAAAGACACAAAGATGGGGATGCAACAAAAAAAAAAGAAGAAGAAGGGCATCAGCGCACTTACACAAGCCAAATTCAGATGCCCCAGGGCCACAGGGTCCTTGTAAGGTGGCTCATTTAGTTAGTTAGACTGTATTGTCCCCGGGGAGGGTGAAATCCTTTTTGAGAGCACTGTACACCATAAGGAAGATCTGCTGTGTGCGTTCACTCCTCCATGTTTTCTCTTCCTTCTTAACTCACTTTCTCTCTCCTTCCACTCTCCACCACTTTAATCTCTTCTTTAAACTCTTTTACGCTCAACAACAACAAAAAAGGTATACAACTGTTTTCTGTTTCTAAAAATTAAAGATTTATATTTTGAGGAAAATATCTTTATTTCACAGTAAAGTCAATATATAACTCGATAGATCTTCATCAGATCGAGTGCTCAGAGCAGCAAAGAGTCTTAAAGTGAAGCTAAATACTGACTGAGGGTGCCACTGGAAGCTGCACGGTTTACAGCACACAAGACTAAATGCATTTCCATCCCATGTGCACTGAGATCTGATAGCCAGTTGGTCGGGTGCCACTAGCCAAGCAGAAGCTTCTGTTGCGCCAACAATAAAGACAGATGGGATGTGATTGGATGATGTAACAGACCAATGGGAGAGCCAGCCGCGAGGCTGCTGGGACATGATCTCATTTTCATCCTCGCCCTAAGCAGGTTTAGACATCTCTGATCGGTCCGTTGCTAATCTGCTCTGCGCCAACTGTATGTGCTGTAGCTAATGCACGCATGCACACTCGCAAACACAAACACACACACACATTTCTCATTGTGTTTTTTCAATGCACTGAGCATTTAAAGGCAGGAGAGAGAACATAGAGTCAAAACACTCACATAAACAGCTGGTCTATAATCTATATTTCTTTGCAAACCCAGCGACAGACATCGAATGACGGAAAGCTTTTAAGGTTCTCGAGGTTTTAAGGAGAACACACTGCACATACAGACTGAATTTGACAGTACATGCTCCAGCAAACACGCACACACCCGACTGTCAGAAGAAAGAGGTCATGTCGGGGGGTTGTTGTCCAGGGACTTGTCCTGAAAGTCAAACACGAAAGAGCTCTACAACGAAGGCTCCTTACAACCTCCGTGACATGTGACCAAGGTCGAAGGAAGCCGCCGAGGCCGCTGCGGGGACGCGCTGTTCTCTTACTATTAACCTCGTATTGCACTCAGATGTACAGATGTGTCGCAGAAGTAGCTGCATAGTGTTGTGATAAAGGCGGAGGCTCTTGGTGGGAGGGGAGGGGGGGTCAGCACTCGGAGCAGAAAGCCAAGGGTCCGTGCCCCGTCCTTGACCATCCACTGTAGCATGACGTCTTTGAGAATAAAAGGAGAAGTCACAAATTAAAGAACTGAATAAAATAACTGGGAGATTGTATGTCTTTATCAGAAGGTCGGGAACTGACTTTCATTGTAAGACGTTGGTCGAAAAAACTGCAGATACAGCTGAATGAAAATCAAGAAAAAGATGCACAGCATGATGCAGTTGATGGAGAATGGCCTCCATCACAACAATCTAAGTCAGACAGAGTGTTTCTTATTTGTCTCATTTAAACAGTCAGAGGTCTAAGTGTGTAAGATTTAGTTCCATCTAGTGTTGTTGTAGAATTGTTGCATTGTAACCGCCTCACCTCGCCTTTGCCTTCCTAGCATGAAGAAGAAACAATGGTGGCAAAACAGATGAAAGACCCAATCTAGAGTTTTTATTGGAGCCAATCCCAACTGGCATTGGGCAGGGTATAGGCAAAAAATTAGACAACCTCAAACCTATGATAAAGTACACTGAAGTGATTCCTAGTACAGTATCCCTGCCGTGACAGACACTGTTGGTTCTCTCGCACATGTCCCCGTAGTTCAAGCTGGGGTCAAGTGGTCAATACCAGTGATCAGAGAGGCCTGCCGCCCGATGAGCCCATCGACCCCTCAGCCCCGCAGAGACATGGAGAATATAACCGGTCCAATTCATATGGACCTCGCATGCGGCGGCAGGTCCAGGGTGCAGCGCAACGAACGGCCTCCACAGCATTGGCGCGATTGATCTGCTTTACCGCGAGCCAAGCGCAAGCTGCCAATCCTAATGCACCGTCAATACGAGCACACCAGGGATGTACGAGGAAAGAGCGGTGGACTACGTGGGAGGGTGGAAGTATCCATTTCTGCCATGCCTGCAGCTACTCATCTGCCTGTATCTGTCACAAGCTATTACATTGACTCAAACATAACACGTGTCACTGAAAATGCTGCATAAGGAAGAGGGCTTTTATACAAAGAGATGGAAGAACGGCAAGCAATAACATGCTGATGAAGGCTCCTCCACACTTTATTTTCTGATTCGAGCCTCTGTTTGCTCTATAATTTATGAGTTAATGAGGTTGACTACTTTTGAACCCACTTTAAAACATGAATTCAACTTATTTCAGTTACATTTTAAAAATAGACTCTAGATAAACACATTTCATGTGCTGTATTGAAGTGACAACCTCTGAAGTTGTGAAGTTTAACCTATAAGGTAGTGCAGTTCCTAAAACGTCCACTTGAGCCTGGCTATAAAACAAGTCAGTCTCCATAAGTCCCCATGTTAAAATGTCCCAACTTCACAGCAGAAATAAACATGTTTACAGCCTGGTACAGGCGTCATTCAACCCGCCTTAGGTCCGCCTGACGATCCACAACTTTGCCGACGTGCAGAAGAACATTTGTTCATTGTCATGGATAATGAACGAAAAGTAACTTTAAACACAAAAAAATAACAAGACGGCTGAAATGTCCTGGTGTAAAAAAACAAACCAAGAAAGTCCAATAAACAGAAGAGAAGCACCAAGACGGGACAAAGTACTGGGGAACGGGCACAAAACTAGAGAATGAACACAACCTGACACGACAGACCAAGAAACAGAGAGACGAAATACACAAGTGAAGACAAAGGTGAAAGTAATAAAGCTGGAACAGACATAATAGGCGGGAAACACAAAGGCAGGAAGTAAAGTAACACATGCAACAGAGGCAGGAAGAATTACAAAATAAAACACAAAATACTAGACAATAAAACCTGCTTTGATTGACAGGTGGGTGCAGTTACAGAGGCAGACGACTGTGGATGATGTCAGAGATACTACATCCATGTTATATACAGTCATATATATCAAAATTCCTTGACATCCAGAATAAATGTACCTTTTGTAAAACCGAACCTGAAAATGTAACTCATTTATTTCATGGTTTATATAGTAGCACATTTTGGAAAGAACTTGAGAACTATATACTGTGTAAAACAAAATTTAGGGAAAAAACATTATTACTTATTTTGAATACAAAGAAAAGAAACTATGTATTATTGTCAACTTCTATATTTTATTAGGGACATTTTACATCCATAAATCTAAATTTCAAGATCCATCACCATCATTTAAGCTATTTTTGATTAAAGTTGATTATTATTTTAAGTCTCTTAAGTTAATTAATCTATAATGAATATTCATGCAGATATTTTCAACCAATAACCTGTCACAACAGTTATAACCTGAACTTTATCTATATGTAAGATTGCAAGTCTGTCACATCTAAGTTTTATTTTTGCTTTTTGCTTTTGATCCTTATTATACCATCATGTAACTATGCTGGTGCTATATTACTATTGTACAATGTGAACTAGTATTCTTTATTTGTTTGTTTGTTCTTTCAATAAAGTTTGGAGAGAAAAAAAAGACTATGCACCACAACCAAGACAGAAAGCAAAATGACTTTCCTATATAGGCTCCTCAAATAAACATAAGTCTGCCCTTACAAAAAGATTTATGATTTAATTAACTGTTAAAAACTGAGCAGGGATACAAAGAAAATACAGGATTCTGTCCCTTTAACGCATGCCTCAGATTAACTAACATTAAACGGGTTTATTAGGGTATATATGTAACACATATACACTGTAAACTAATGTATTATTTCTAACTTAAAACACTTCATTTGGCTTTTTTTTGTTTTTTTGTTTTTGAGTTTTGTTTCTTGTCGGTAACCGCGTTTCCACGGCAACCATGGAGACTGTCAACAAAGCCGGTAAGAGCAGCAGGAGACGAGGGAGACGTAAAAACTGGTAAATAACTTTAAATACATATATTTTTCTGTGGGTGTAGTCTGAATTTAAACCTTTATATATTAGATAAACTGTCTGTTTCGAGGATTTTAATTCGTTATAAGCGCGAAGTTGATCCATCACAGGTCACTGCGTTAATGTGACTGACTGTGTCTCAACTCAAACTTTATTTATAAAGCACATTTAAAAACAACTGAGGTTGACCAAAGTGCTGTACAGGTTAATACATATAATTATACATATAATACCATAATTACAAAAGGTTCAGATAAATGCTAAGATATTTAAACTTGGTTTTTAGGGTCTGACAGACTGGTTCATGTTATGTGTCTAAACTTTAAACTTTCTTATCAACCCGACCCAAATGTCTGCAGTGAACTCACCCACAGGGCTCCTCCAGGAGGACAGATGTTTCCAGCTGTTGGGAGTCTGGAGAAGCTGGATGTCAGTGTGAACACACAGGTGAGCTGAAATATATTCCTCTGACGTAAAGTGTAGAAGAGAGGAAACAACAAATATTTAGTTATGAACAAATGCCACCGCAAGAGTACAGGTGAAACCTCACTGAAAATAAGGACAAGAAGACAAAGAGGAAGAGGAGGAGGTGAAGGAGGACGAAAAAAGAGAGGAGGAGGAGGTAGAAGAGAGAAGGAAGAAGAGGAGGAGACGAAGAAGCAGAAAGTAACTGGAGAAGGAGAAAAAAAATAGGAGGAGAAGGAGTAGGATGAGAAGAAGAAGGGGAAAGTGAAGAAACAAGAAAGAGGAGGAGGTGAAGGAGAGGAAAAAAGAGAGGAGAAGGAGGTAGAAGAGAGAAGAAAGAAGAGGAGGAGACAAAGAAGAAGCAGTAAATGGAGAAGGAGAAAAAAGAATAGGAGAAGGAGGATGAGAAGAAAAAAGGAGGAGAAAGCGAAGATGTGGAGGAGTAGGATGAGAAGAAGAAGGGGAGAAGATGAAGAAAGAGGAGGATGAGAAGAAGAAGGGGAGAAGATGAAGAAACAAGAAAGAGGAGGAGGAGGAGAAGAAGCAGAAAGTAAAAGGAGAAGGAGCAAATAGAATAGGAGGAGAAGGAGTAGGATGAGAAGAAGAAGGGGGGAGTGAAGAAACAAGAAAGAGGAGGAGGAGTAGAAGAAGAAGGGGGAGAAGATGAAGAAGAAAAAAGGAGGAGAAAAGGGAGAAGAAGAAAAAAGGAGGAGAAAATGGAAGATGTGGAGGAGTAGGATGAGAAGAAGAAGGGGGAAGTGAAGAAACAAGAAAGAGGAGGAGGAGAAGGAGGAGAAAAAAGAGGAGGAGACAAAGAAGCAGAAAGTATATGGAGAAGGAGAAAAAAAAGAATAGGAGGAAGATGAGAAGAAGAAGGGGGAAGTGAAGAAACAAGAAAGAGGAGGAGGAGAAAAAAAGGGAGGAGAAAATGGAAGATGTGGAGGAGTAGGATGAGAAGAAGAAGAGGAGAAGATGAAGAAACAAGAAAGAGGAGGAGAATAAATAAAGAAGGGGGTGAGGAGAAGAAGATGCAGGAGGAGAAGAAGGAGATGAAGGAGACAATAAGACGGATGGGTACAAGAATAAGGGATAGAAAAGGAGGAAGAAAAGGGAAGGTGAAGAAGGAGGAAAATAAGAAGAGAAGAAAGAAAAAGAGGACGAGGAGGACGAGAAAAAAAGGAGGAGGTAGAAGAGAGAAGAAAGAATAGGAGGAGACGAAAAAGCAGAAATTAAAAGGAGAAGGAGAAAAAAGAATAGGAGGAGAAGGAGTAGGATGAGAAGAAGGGGAAAGTGAAGAAACAAGAAAGAGGAGGAGGAGAAGAAGAAGATGCAGGAGGAGGAGAGGATGTAGAAGGAGCTGGAGGGGGAGAAGAAGGAGATGAAGGAGACAATAAGAAGGATGGGTACAAAAGAGGGATAGAAAAGGAGGAAGAAAAAGAGGAGGAGGTCAGCAAGGACGAGGAGGAGCAGAAAAGGGGACAGGGAGCAGAGTTCAGGTCTTGTAGGTTGACAGGTTCTTAATAATCATAGTATCAAACGACACTGCTGAGTCATCATTTTCTTGTTTCCTCCTTCAGGGTGAGTCAGCGCTCCACATGGCCTGTCTCCATGGCCACCTGGCTACAGTTCACCTCCTGCTGGAGTCGAGGCCGAGCTGGATCAACAGCAGCGATCACCAGGGTCTCCGACCTGTTCACATGGTCCTGACCTCCCAGAGCTCACCCAACACCTCGGCGTGCCTCAGATACCTGCTGGAGCACGGGGCCGACGTCAACGCGTAGGCGCATTAATGACTATGCTCACACTGAAAGATAATAACGATGAACCCGAGGAGTCATTTTGAATATTATTTCCAGCACCACAGATTCAGGGACGACGCCGCTGCACCTGGCTGCCTCTGAAGGTTTCCTGGACTGCACGGAGATCCTTGTACGAGCTGGAGCAGATGTTTCGGCCCAGGATAACGGGGGATGCACTCCTCTGGATTTAGCCCGCATTTGGTGCCACAGGAAGGTGGCGAGGTAAATTAAAATCTATAAAATTAAAAATAAAATTAGCTTTTTTTTTAAACAGACGTCTTGTGTTTTTTGTGCAGGTTCCTGAAAAACTGCACGTGGCAGGAAGATAAGACGAAAGAAATGCAGGAGAGGATGCTGGGTCAAGCCTTATACAGGGATCTTGTCGATATGAAACTGAACGATCCTGTTAAAAAGGCAAGTTCATTCAAAATACCACCAAACTGTGACAGAAACACATGTGAAAACATGATTTGTTCCCATTCTAGACACTTACCGATGTGAGGATGGAACAGTGGGCAAGCAAGAAAGGTCTTCCCCTCCTGAAGAACTTCTCCCCCAGAGTCTTGGTGAGTCGGTACCACACCCAGTGCCTCCAATCAGACGAGAACACTTCAAATCTAAAGCATCCCAAGCACCAAGCGGCAGGCCCTCAAGAGGACAAGAGCACCTCCGTCAAGCAACCTCCAGCCTTGAAACCCTGGGCCATCTTTATGCCGGAGAAGCCCTCCATCGTGCTGGACCTCCGGGACAGCGTCACGGTGTGGAGGGACAGCAGCAGCAGGCAGCCTCAGTACAACACAAAGTGGGACACTAGGCCTTGCCTCGCCCCTGACCTGTCTCTGGATGTCCTCGAGAGGGTGTTGTTCCCCAGAGAGTTCCCTTCGAGGATCCCGTCCCCTCGCTACTTTGAGCCGCAGGACATTGTGGAGGTCCAGCGCAGAGGATACCCCCAGGGGCGGAGGACGTCCCCCTGGACAGAGGTGGCCATGCACCTGGCTGAGGTGCTAGAACCCGGACACTACTGATCATCGCACCTGAAATGAGTAAATGTGCATTAAAACTCATCTGTAGTAACATATTTTGTATATTTTTACATCCAAACTTGTTTAGGAATCATATCCTTTGTTAGATTTAACATCTTTGTAGTTTTTATATCAAATAACTCGTATCGTAGACTAGCAGTGGCCTCTGTGCGACCTCACATCCAGAGTATCAACAGGCACGAAAGCAGACCTTTCCTAACAAAATATACTTCCGCCCGACAACTCAAGCTCAAAGTGACAAAATTAAAAATGCCACGGAGTCCAGACGCTGCGCCTCCGAATGGAGGGGGTGAGTGAAAGGTGAGAAAACCTCAGTGAACTGGGTCACCTGTCACAGATGTATCCCTGCACTTTCCACGATCCCCCTCAGGGAACCGACTCGGGGATCCAGGTGAGGGCTTGTCAACAGCATGTGTGTGTGCAACTGCGAGCTGTGGCCTGTCAGCTAAAGGTGTGTGTGTGTGTGTGTCACAGTTTTGTCTTTTTCCTTTAGTTCATGAAGCACTTCACACCTCCACGGGGGTCAAAGTGCACACTAGCCACAACCCGGTGCACCCTCTGAGGCCGAGCCATATGGGACTTGGAGAGCATAATGCCATTCAGCTCGACACACACACACACACACACACACACAGATATTCTTGTGATGTTGGGGTGTGACAAGTGTTAGAAAATCCATTGTACTGCAAATAAATGTGAGCACTGAATGGGTGAATATGCAAGATTTAATTGGAAATGACGAGAATGAGCACTTTTTTTTTTTTTTTTGCCTTTATTTCCAACCTGTGAAAAGAACCATTTCATCTGCGTTTTTTCCAACAAAATCTTCCTTTATTTTATTATACACTTGTGTGCATACCAGCCTACAAATGGATCGCACTCTGTAATTGGTAAAAAGTATTTCAGCCTTTTTTTTACTTTCATCAAACCACTTTGCGCAGCTTTTGTCCTCCGCCGACTCATTGCACAGGTTCAATCTTCAGTTTTTGTTTTTTTTTCCCATTTGTCTCTGATGTCAGGTTAACTCAACGATCAATGTACAAAAGAAGTCAGTCTGTTATTACTGTAAATGTTTTTAAAAAGACAGGCATGTTGCAGACTACAGCGCTGGTGATTAATGAAAAGTGTAGATACAAGACAAGAAAACAAAAAAAAAGTGCATTGTATCAGTGGCCACATGTCAGAGGCGTCACTCTATTAAAGGATGTTTAATTATTATTATGAATGAATCCTTTCCAATTGCTTTTACTAACCCTTTTTTGCTGCGGCAGGGTCACGTTTTAGAATCAGAATGGGACGTCTCCATAGATCAGATGCTGATTCCTTACAATTCAACTTCAGATTGCCCTTTGTCATTTAAAGCAATATGAGTAAGCACTTCTGTGGTGACCTAAGGCATTTTCTGTGCAGCTGGTTTACAAATCCAAGCATGGACGTTAGATTTTTTGCCAAAAAATGCCTTTAAGCTGTCGATCGAACCTTCAACTGAGGAGATGTAGAGCTGTGTTTTGTCCCTGTAGTGCTACTTTGTGTTTGAATCATGATGAAGTGTGAGCAACATGACAGAAAAAAACAACAGGTGTCATCTGAAGAAGAAACGTAAGAAAGAAGGATTTATCTGCTTAAGTCAAAACTGTTAATTTCAGACCCCGCACGTATCACATTTTTATACCAAAGCTTACAAAATGGTGGAGTCCAATGAGTCGATTAGAAAGCGTTGCGCTACAGACGAGATCCCCTAAGTGAGGTCTCTGTTAGATGTTGTTGGCAGTCAGTACAGACGGACAAAAAAAAAAAAGACAAAGAGAGACGAACGTGGCCTGTGTAAACTCGTCGGGGCTCGTCCAGCAGGAAGCTCTGTTCTGTTCATTGGTCCATCCACTCTGTGTGTGCTCTTCTTCCAACTTTGGCCACTGCTTCGTTTTAATCCCAACCAGAAAAACTAATTTTTCCGTAGTCCTTCCTGCTTCCCACGTTAATCTCCAACACATACACAAACTCACAAACCCCAGACGCCCGAGGCTGCACCCCCCCCTCGAGTCTTAGCTCCTCAGTACATTTTCTGTCGGCTGGGCAGCACTGCCTCCTTGAGGAAAGAGAACACGAGGAGGATCCCAGACCTCTTCCCCCGCTTGCCCTTGGTGAAGTAATTAGACACCACGTCATCTAAAAAAATAAGGAAATGTGTTAATAACACCAACATCTTTATCCACTTATTATATGCTTTGGAAAGTCGCTGGAAGTTTTGTATAAGACAGATAAAATTACAGAGTGATATAGAAAAAACAAGTGCGCCCAACGTGGGGCTCGAACCCACGACCCTGAGATTAAGAGTCTCATGCTCTACCGACTGAGCTAGCCGGGCTACAAATAGGCCACGTGATCTCTGTGGGTCAAAACTGTAATTCATCAACCGGCCACTTGAGGCTGACTACAGAAGGAGTTCATCTCCATAAGGACCCATGTTAAAATGTCCAACCAAGTCTCCATCACATCATTAAATTGTCTTCCTTCTGCTGGTTTTGACAGAAGTTTTGCACAGGGTGTTTTATTTTGAAAATCGACTGGATTCTTTCTGCCGTTTCTGTGTCCGACCACACCAGCTCGAGTTTCTCTGTGCAAATTAACATCAGTCAAAACCAGAACATCTGTGTACTCTCGGTGGAGCTGAGAAGAGAGATGGACCGCAGGTTTCAGTACTGGTTTCACTGGTTTAAAAAAAAAACAAAAACAAAACTCACCTCCTTGCTGCATGGTGGACGGAAGAACGTTTTCTCCCGCTGACAGTGACACAAAAAAGGCGAAGGGGATCACCCACAGGCAGATGGTGAAGTATGCCAGCACCTTGATGCCAAATGAAAGATTATAAGACAACTATACAAGACACTACATCAAAGACGGTTCGTGTATCATATATCTGAGATGAAGTTACCTCTGAGAATGGATAATACTCTTGTGCAAAGTACTGGAAGGCCATATAATGGTTCACCACCACCAACACTGAGTGAAAGCAAAAGAAAAGACACAACGTTGGATAAAAGAAAGCATCTATATTTCCTTCCTTCCTTCATCATGTTTAGGTGATGCTGATATCAACAGCTCAGAGCTGGTGTCTGTCATACGTACCACAGGAGAGGATGAAGTTTGGAGAGCTCAGCAGTATGTAGGGGAACGTCTGCAGGAGGCCGAAGTACACCAGGTTGGTGAAGAGGCCAATTCCCACCATAAACACTGGGAAGCCTTCAAAAATGTAGAGACCTGCCAGCACACCTGTCGAGAACTGAACACATCCACACAGGACGTTAACTGGAAATATTTCACCGCCCAGAACAAGTGCACGAGGACAATTACTCACCATTATCATGTACTTTATTATTCGACTGGTGGCTACTGTGTATTCTTCTATTAGTTCTGCCAAGTAGTAGAGGCCAGCAGCTGAGCGAAGACAAGCAGAGAGTGATGAGCAACATAAGCAGCATCTGTGCTGGAAATCAACTCAAAATTAAGATTGCAATGCACCATACAATGGATGAATAGTTTTTGTGGGCATTACTAAAATGATCCTCAATGGAAATTATTGTTCTGTACTGTTATAAAAATTAGGAGTGTACTGGGGTGCAGATGTTTTAACTCTTATAGAGTGTGTGTGTGTGTTTTCTGTCTTTTGCATGTCTCGCCCACTCCCCTTGTCTGCCTTGTTTACTGAGGCTGGCAGATGATTAAAAAATAGTTTAAGGACAAGAGAGACAGGTTAAGGGAAGTGTCAATTTGGACAAGAAACATAATGTTCATTACTAAGTGGAAAACCAAAAAAAGGAAATTGTTCGTGGGGAGATGTACGAGACAGCCCATTTTTAAAAAATGTATAAGAACCAACTGTTAGAGCTCCTCGAGGAGCCTTTTCTCTGTAACCCCTTTGTGAGTTGCACTGTGAAATGCTCCTTCTTGTACAAGAATAATAAAATCAACTTAAACTTTGATACTCTGAATCCAGTCCTACTTATTCAAGGGTCCTTAAAAATTCTCGTAACACGTACCTCGGTTTTAGGAACATTAAAGTAACATTGTGTAATTTTTGTACCATGAACAGATTTTAAATCATGTTTGATGCTACACTAACTTGTAATCAGGAGAAAGGTGACTCCGGGTACGATCACACACAAGAAGTACGTAACGCTTTGCGGCACTAAGTCACACACAACAAACTATTTCATTGATTTTGGTGAAACTGCTGTGATTTACAGAGTTTCCTGATGGACAGTGAAGTAAACCGCTGCCAACTGTAGCTGCTGTTAGCTCAGTTTGTTAGCCGGGCAGCCCCCGGACTAAGAGCACTGAGGGAGTGTTAGTGTTTGTACCACCAGGTGTTTTGAACCACCGGGAACAAGAAGAAAGAGGAGGTTTGAGGAATGCTGATGGGAACTGTCGTGCCAGAACAGGAGCTGAGCAAGTGGGCAATGTAACCGAGGCGAAGATACCTAAGAGGACGTTGACGGAGGAAAGAGAGTGAACAAGAAAGAAGCTTTGACGCCGAGTCAGTAATATTAGCCGGCTAATACAGATTTTTATTCAAGGTTTTTCAGATCAGTAAATAATTTATTAAAGAAGTAAATTAGAGTGTAAATGTGAGCAGACATTCAAGGCAAACTTGTCCTCTATTGTTAGTGCTAAAGACAAATTTCACTTAGCGCCCATTGAAGTATTGAGATTCAATATCTTGCCCTAGTCAACAGCCAAGGCGAAGCAACAGAGCGGCCAGATAATATCAGTTCAATCGGGTAATTTAATAAAAGCACACCAGCAGCACAGACATGACCCACAGTAACAGAGCCCATGTGGAATGAAGGCCAAACACAGCCAGAAAAGAGGTGAGCAATTGTTCAAACTCGTCTAAAACGTGTACGCCAGAAGGCTGAGAAGGCGACAGCTCACAGAGAAGAGGCCCATGGGAGAGTCTGAGAGCTTTACCACACTAAAACAACCTTCACTTTCCCAAAACACGGAGTCAAAAGAGAAGAATGGCCACGATAAATTGCCTTGTGCTTTTGAACTCTGCGTTTGTCTGTTAGCAGACAGACACTTTAATCTTTGTTCCTCCTCTCGGCACCGGACAGCTCGCCACAATAAAACAACCTATGAATAAGAAATGCTGCAACTTAATAATCACTTAATGAACACACAGTATAAAATAAATAAATAAATGAGGATTATAATTGGACTATGCTGAACAGAAACAATCTTTATTGTTTGACGGGTTAAGATGACACAGCTAACAGTCTGCATTATCCTTAATTGCACTGGTTGATAAGGTGTGAATCACAGGTTACAGATGCTCTCTCACCTGGTTTTGATTACAGTATCACTGTTGCAGCTTATGAGCAGGAGGGGGCTCCTAAGTAAGACAGTACCACTGTTTACAAAGGGTTTATTGACGGTTGTAAGAGCCAGTTAAGTCACGCATATTTATGTGCAAAGTCAATGTGTATGTTAAATAGTTAAATTATTGCAGTTTGCGACCGATCATCCCACAACTCAATTACTGTAACGCCTTCCCGACATGTGTGCGGCTGGTTTTCAATCAACCCAAAAGGTCACGTTACCCCGCTGCTCAGCGAGCTCCACTGGCTCCCTGTAGCAGCCCACATTAAATTCAAATCTCTATTGCTCGCCTACAAAAGTAGTCTCCACTTCTCCACCTACTTGAATACAAACATTTGTTACCTCCTCCAATGAACGACGCCTGACTCTGCCACCCGTACGCTCGGGGCAATCCAAACTTTTCTCGCCTGTTGTTCCCCGTTGGTGGAACGTCCTACCAGTTCCCACCAGATCACAGCGTCTCTCTCTACTTTCAAAAACCTCCTGAAGACCTCCAGCTCTTCAGAGAGGACCTCCTCTCCAACACGACCAACAACTCAACATGTTACATCTACTTATTGCTGCACTAACATGTCCTTGTCACACTGTACTTTGCTTTTAATAAGCGCCACTTGAGTCATGCATCTTTATTTGCTTAAAAAAGTCAAAACAGTAATGACATCATTGTCATACAGTGTCTTGCACTTTGTGACAGGTACAATAACACTGTGTGTGTAGATAAGCTTGGTACTACAACATGATAAGAAGTCAGCTGAGTCACGGATCGACACAACTTTCTGATGTGTCATCGTGTATCCATGTGAGGTACAGCGCCGAATCGGAACATATCATCGGGTTGATATGTATAAATAACTTTAAATAATTGCTCAGGTTTCAGATTATAAAGTCAAAATAAGATACACTCTGCATCGACAGATAACGCCTTAATCTTTTACAGGTCAGTTATAAACTATTAATAAAAGCTGGCAGGTTGTGAGCGATCATTCCGGCTTTTATTCTCTTTTTTATTAGTTAATGACGCAGCGAGAGATGTCAGTAATCCCCTGATAAGTGTCCTGTAGTATGGCAGCAAAGCAAACGTCACGCTCGAGCTGAGAAGACTAAGGATGTAACGATGCGTCGCAAAATCGGTACGAATGCGTGACGATTCGCGATTCTTCGTGAATGCGAGAGAAGCAGGATATGTTCTTTTTGTTCTTTTTTTAAAATTAGAAATAGGTTATCTTTAAAAAAAGTCACTGATTCATTTGTTCAACGTCAGGCGTCAAGTCACGTAAATTTACGTCACTACGTAGGAACGGAGCACAGAACAAGGGAAGACGTGGTAGACGGTAGAAAATAGCTTTGAAACAGAGGATGCGAGGCGTTTTGGATTCCCTATATACACAAATACAACCGTGAGAAATGGACAGACAAGCGTGTAAATATTGCAGAGACTGCAACATATAGCGGCAACACGAGCAACATGCAGCAGCAGATCAGCCGCCAAAGTAACGTTACGCCACCTTGTGAGCGAAAACTGCACATTACAGAAGTTAACAGCAGTTTACTGTGAGACTGTTTCTAAAGAAAGGAGATATTTGTCATGTGTTTTGTTGTTTAAGATGTAAGTTGCACTTTATTTAAAAGAGAACACAAACTGTTTGAGAGTTTCTACAAATAAAAAGATCATTTTATTTGGTTATGATTTGTCTGTAGCTCATTTTGATTTAAAAAAATAAATAAATCGTGAACCGTATCGAGTCGTGAGTTGAGTGTATCGTTACACCAACAGAAAGCTGTTCTTCACCTTGGACAGGTGTTACCTCATTAGAAACATCACTGGATATAAAGTTTTTTTTTTTTTTTAAAACAGGGTTCCCACACCTTTTTCATGAACAAATTCAAGCACTTTTCAAGCACCAGTTTTTCCATTTTTCCAGCACCTTTAAATAGGTAGCCTACTAGTTTGCCATGATGGTCATGGGAAGCGCAGCGGTGCCACTGTATGGCATAATAATATGGGTCTAATTAGCATTATTTCATATGGTGGTAGATTGACTGTTTTGATTTTTAACTAATTGTGAATTGCTTTGTATCCTCAGCTTGTGAGCGGTGTATTTCTCGGCAGAACACCGAGCGAGTATGATAACTGAGTTCTGCATGTAAAGGCATCGGATCAAGCGCGTAGGAAACATTTTTGTTTTCTCTTGGTTTATTGAGATAGACGTCACAAAAAAATTCAAGCATTTTCACAACCTTGAAAACACTGAATTGAAATTCAAGCATTTTCAAGGAATTCAAGCACCTGTGGGAACCCTGTTTAAAGCTCAGCAGCTGTGAAACTGAAGGATCACTGACACCCAGCCACACCTGACAGCTGCAGCCGGCTGTGACGTGGCCAGGTAACAAACCTGACAACGTGGACAGACACAGACAGAGACAGAGACAGACAGACAGACAGACAGGTGAGGGAAAACAGAGTTTGACAACTGCAAACTTTACTCTGACTTCTGAACACAGCAGGTGTTTGTGTTACCTGATGTAAACAAATACCCCCGAGCTAACGACAGGTACACCTGAAGCAACACCTGGCTGGCTCATATATTTAAACTGCTCAGGTCTTGTGACCACAGTGAAGTTATCAGCTGTGTTTGATCGGTTTGTATCGATTAATCAAAAGAAATAAAGAAAGGAGAGTAAGTGCTAGCTCTGTTAGCACCTGATAAAAGTGACTCCCATGCCTCAGGTGAAGTATTTAAAGAGGAAACGATGCCAACATCTACCCGTGATGTGTACAGGTACTTTAACTCAGTAGTATAAAGTGTGAAAATATGTAACTTAAAGATTTAAAAGCTGAGAAAACAACATATCGCCTTCGTTCCTGCTAAGCTAAGCTAAGCTAAGCTAAGCTAAGCAGTACTTCGTGTACTTGTTCTTGAAGTATTACTGCGTGTACTCGTGTTTTATTGTACTAATACCACATTACTCAGCGTTAACACACTCTCACACGTTAAACGGTGCTAACCTGAGCCCGCTCGCGTCAGCAGCAGGCGGATAGCAGCGTTAGCAGCTGAGCTTACTCACCTATAGCGAGAGTCACGAAGGAGATCTGGACCACCAGCGACAGCCAGCTCAGCAGGTAAATAAACCACATCTCTCTGCATGTGAACACCACGACACGCTCACTGAAGATGAAACAAGGAGGAGGAGGAGAGGAGGAGAGGAGGAGGAGAAAGCAGCTAGCTGGCTGCTAACTAGCACAACTAGAGGGAACCGGTCAAAGTTCCTCCACCCCCCCCGTGTGTGCGTGTGTTCACAGGCCGAGGAGAGCAGCGCAGAGGGCGGCCTGAGTCCGGGAGGGAGAGGGGGTGGTTCGGTTATAGCGCCAGCTGCGGCTGGAGGGGAAGTGCAGGTAAACCA
>NC_040011.1:10723373-10732627 GCF_000972845.2 Larimichthys crocea | reverse complement strand
GGGGGGGGGGGGGGGGGGGACGACTGTATAACGCAGGCCGGTCCTAGCTATGGGCAATGTGGCGGCCGCCCAGGGCGCATTCTCCGTGGGGGCGCACGAACGCCGAAAAAGCAAAAACCTGGCAAATTTCGATACCGCTCATTAGGTTAGCGGGCGGGCGCCCGGGAGCGGGGTGTTGACAAGGCAGAGGGGGGCGTCGGCACAGACCTATGGGGGCGCACGCATCCAGGGGCGCACGGGCTGCCGTTAGGGCGCACGAGAAAATGTTCGCCTCGGGGGGGGGGTTCGCCCAGGGCGCAAATGTGGCCAGGACCGGCGCTGGTAACGTGGATATATATATATATATATATAGTATTATATATATATATATATTATATATACTACTACTACTACTAATATTAATAATAACAGTATAAATTAAAAAGAATAATAATAATTATACATTTTATTTCATAGGCACCTTTCTGTCACCTTAAAAAAAATGAGAGTAGACAGCAAACTACGGAAGCCCTAAAAGGCCATACATAATACATACATTTTATTCCACCCGTTTTCCCGTGATAACAAGATAATTTTCCTCCGTTTTCCCGTGATAATGAGATAATTAATTCGAGATCTCGAGAAAACAAAACGATAGTCTAGTGTATTAAATCAAGTGCGCCCGTATTACAGAATGTATGGCAAATGCATGTAGCCCTTTTTCAATTCAAAATAATGAACTTTGAGGCTAAATTGCTCAAAAATGATACAGTAAATATGCTTGATACTGTGAGTGAACAGCCAGGATGGTACTGAGATCAAGTGTATCAACCTTTTTAGAAATTATGGAAAGATTATCTCATTATCACGGGAAAACTAATTTTTGGGTGTGGAATCCAAAACTGATCTCAGTTTTTCTCTATAACGTCAAGTTTTTGAACTATAGGATCCCTGTTTTCTTAAAAAAATATATGAAAAATACTGCACTTAACAGATATGTGGTTGTTTGTTGAATCCTTGTGAATTTCAAAATCTGCATCATTGCTGTCACTGCGTTCTTCAGCATCACTCAGATCTTCTAGAGGAGGTAGCTGTTCGAAAACTGGCACTGGAATTTCAGCTGAATGAGGCGTTGGTCTTATAGCTGACATTAGATTAGGGTATTCTATTTTACTTTTATTTTTCTTGTTAAATCCTGATTTTCACTAAACAAAAGTCTATGCAATGATCTTTTTGCTGTTTGCAGATATTGATAGTACTGACCTATTGGGAGCTGCACACACCTCTCACCGCACTGTCTCAATTGTGACTGCACAAACAAGTTGCCACGTAGCTGTAGATGAGTCCAATCGTAATCAGCTGGCAGGTCTTACTACAGCTGCCCCTTTGTCCGTCTGTGCTACGGCAACGCAACATGGTGGACGCTGTTTATTTCAACCCATGGTATATGTAGATAAAAAGGTTCACTCTGAGTTAATAAAAACATAATTATTTGTTTTATAAAGGTGTTCAAATAACCGCTATATACTATCGCAGAGCATTTTTGAACTGTTTTGAGGTTTTTTACAAGTTAAATGTCGACAAACGGAGGAACACACTCGTTATTTAGCACAAGAAAAGCAAAGGGATTAAAAATCTTTGCATCAAAGAAGCAAAAAATATGAAGAAAAACTAGAATAAACATCAGGGCACGCCTTTCCCAAATGGATATCACAGGGACACGCTGACCTTTTAAGCATCATGTTGTGTAGCGTTGTATCTTCATGATTTCTAAACTTAGCCGCTCAAATTAGTTTCTGCGGTTCAATAAATAAATCTGTAAATGCAAACGCAGGGTTAGGAAGGTTGAATTAAAAGTGGGTTATCCAGTGGGAAGGCCAAGCCGAATTTTCTGTAAAGGCGACAGCGAGGAAACATACTAATATCTTAAAGACACACTGTTTGTTTGTTTATGATCAAATGTCTCAAAGTTCACTCAGAGCAGTTCATTCAGCTCTGGTGATGCACGTTTAAATCGTCGTCAGCTCCGCAGAGGTCAAGGAAAACCTACTGAATATGAGAAAAGCTTGTAATTCTACATTATCGTCTCTTGTTAACACGTCCTTCCTGTTTGTATCTTTGAAAGCGGCGTATCAGTTTCTGTCTTTCATCATCTGCATATCTATATCTCTAACACACACACACACACACGCTGGCTTTCATGTGCATTAATTCAATAACACAGAGAGGGCAGAATACATTAATGCATCTCAAAAGCTAACACTTTTTGAGGCTGTGGCGGGGAAACAATAAAAAATGTATGCCGGAGAGTGAAAGGGACCGAGACCTTCTAGTAAAAAGAGCTAAATAAAGTAAATATATAATGTGAAACAGTGTGAAGACACTAAAATGGTGTCAGAGTCAAAGGTGAGAGTAATTTCATCCTCTTTTCAAATGCTTTTAACAAAGGCAGGTAGGCAGGGATAGATCGGTGGCGTGGTGTGAGGGTGCTCATTCATTCATGCGTACGTATATGCAGCATCCGTGTGGAGGTGAGAAAACAAAAGGCGACGCGCCGCATTTAAAGATACTTTCCGGAGGGAAGCGACGCGGCCTCACCTGAGGCTCTTATCTCAACAACACCTCCGGGTGCTCCGGGTGTGAGAGCTTTAATGTCCCTAAATAAATGGCAGCCTTCACCTTTTCTGCTTGGATCGCACTTTAAGAGACAGACACCTCAGGAGGGACGCGAGCGAGGCTATTCATATATGCTGATGATATATTCTGTAGCGTTAGAAAAAACTGCACCCAAAAGGAAAAGGGTGATGGACATTAAACACGGCTGAATGAGTTTCATTTCCTTTGACACGCAACAAGGTCTGGCTATTAGATCTTAGATCTGGGTTAAACAGCATTTGAAAAGACTGCACACCTCCCGCCTGGTGCTCCCAGGAGGATAAATCTAAACATTAAAGACCGTTCTGTGAGACGATTTGACCCCGAGGTGAAGTCTATATTCACATTTTTCTATAGATCAGCTGTCATTTTATTGCAAGGGATCACAAAAGCAACATATTTACGCATGACTTCGACACATAAGATGCAAAATGAAGTGACGTATGATGTATGAAAAGTGTAAACGTTCTTCTTTTTAGTTGTTCTGGCTGAAGATCAGTGCCGACGCTCTGATGCGAGAGTCTCTCTTCTCCCTGTTCTGCCTCAGCCTCCGGAGCACAGGGGCGCTGCCGCTCTCGCTTGCCCAGGGAGCATCACCTGCTGCTGGGACACACTCCGCACCTTGGTGGGGGTCTGACAAAGAGATGAACCACATCCCTCAGGGTGAGGCACACATGTGAACAATGAGAACCAAAGCATAACAGCAGACCACCGTGTAACAGCAGTACAGCCCATGAGAATAACTATGAAAGTGATGAAATATTCTGTCCTCCTGTCTTGTTAAAACACCTACTATAATTCCTGATAGTTTCAGTAGTGTTAGACGTCTCATTTGGCTCAAACGAGGATTATTTAGACTCTTAGGCTGCACAGAAGTTGAGGCAGGAGTGCTTGTATTGATCACCTCAACCCCACACACCGTCACACAGCGCCAAATTCTGTCTGAATGTACCCTTAGTTTCCTAAAGTGAAGCTATTTGGACCCAGAGGAGTGACAGGACGGCGGTGGCGGTGGCGTACCCTGCGTTTGCTCTCGGTTCTCTCCCATCGCCCTCCTCCTCCTCTGGAGAACCTGCAGGAGCTCTGCTTCCCCGACATTTCGGCCAATTCCCCTCCTGGACGGGACTCTGCGGTGGGGCTGGCGTTTGATGTTGTCCTGGTGTGTGGCATGGTTAAAGATCAGAGCTTAAAACAAAACAAAAAAATTGTCACTCAAGGTTTTGGATGTGAGTTTAGGTACGTTACCAGCATTCCTTTCAACTCCAGGATGGCTGACTTTCTGTTTTCACTCCTCTGGTCCTGTGAGGGGAGATTTGAGATTTGAAGACAGTGGATATTTCTATCACAGAAGTAAACATGTACGAGGGTAACTGACCTTCCACGAGCTGTCGTCGTCCTGCGAGCAAAGTCAGATGTTTAGTTATCAGAGTTTATCATTCATCAGTTTGGATTTTATCTTTGTTCAATAAGATTTGTGCACCTGCATGATTCTCGTGATGGGCCTCAGGACGATGCCTTTCTTTATCCTCTCTATCATTTCGTCCACCGCCGTCGTCTTCATGTTCGACAGCGGCGCTTAAAGATTAGAAATGATCTTAATATTTAAAACTGTTTTAAATGATTGTTAAGAGCATGCGGCTGTATGTAAATCTCTGCTTCATGGTGAGAAGTGTGTTTTCTATGAAACTCACCGCTTTGAGTGGCGTTGTCTTCAGCGGCTCGGCCTTTCTTCTTGCTTCTTAGGAAATCAAGTGGACTTCACACAGAAAGAGAGAAGAGAGAGAGAGAGGTCACGAGGGTCAAACTGTTATTTTATTTTAATTGTGTGAAACCAAGAAAGACACCTGAAACTCCCCGTCACTGTAACGTTTAAGGGAAGGAACATACTGTGTGACAGTAGCAGTAGATGGAGGAGGAGGAGGTGGAGGAGGAGGAGGTGGAGGTGGTGGAGGAGGTGATGGAGGTGGAGGTGGAGGTGGAGTAGATTTCTGCTCTGCTGGTTCATCTTTTTCATCCTTCTTGTTCACTGAGTCTTCTAACTGTCTGACTACAGAGAAACATGGTAAGATATTCACTTTAATCACGAGAACTATTTTGTTAGAACTAAAGAAATGTTCTACTGACTCATATAAAATGTAAAAAAACAATTTGGACTCAAACAACACAAGCTTAAGAGGGGTGAGAATGGGTGACGTCATCCATAGTTGTACTATATGAAAAAACAAACACTAAATGTGTTATTGTGACGACATTTCTCAATACTTTCAGACAAACAATCAATCAATAAATAGAGAAAATAACTGAAAATAACTGTCAGTTGCAGACCTAGTTTAAAATTAGCACCACCTCCACCAATGTAACGTAATGATATAATACATTATAAACAGTCACATGGGCAGCTTTCCTGCACTCAGTACTTTAAGTTTGAATATTTTAAAGGTCCAGTGTGGAAGATTTATGGAGCTCTATTTATAATATGGCAGAAGTGTATTATTAAATATGCATAACTGTGGTAAGACATGATAAGAATTGTCGTGTTTTGAGCCAAATGGATCGAATTCTGATAGTGAAACAAGTTCACTGTTCATACGGGTTATGTCTTTTTATATTTGCTGTACTTTATCTCGGTATGTACAGTACATATGGCAGTAAAGTTGACTTGACCATGCTGCCGTTGCGACCCCACCATGGATAAGTGGAAGGAAATGGGCGTTGTGACACCATGTAAGCTTGGTGAGTAAAAGTTCTTTTGGTGCCCTTGTGCATCACGTGACACAGTCTGGCCACTAAATCTAACTGGATCCAAAGCCCGGCACTTTCCCTGATGTATTTCACAGTGTGATATTGCTACTTTTACTTAACTGGGGATGCAGTTTATGCTCCTGAAACCTTCCATTGGTGTTTTGAGGAGGTTTGCATGTCTGTTTGGAGTTGCGATACAAGAAGGTTGCATCACAAAGGCGCCTCCACTTTCGCTTTGCAGTCAGTAGAAATAAATGTTTCTCCACTAGCAGCTACCTTTCTCCTGGAACTGCGTGACCGTAGCGTTAGTCTGAGACAGCTGACTTTCTAAGGCCTTCCTCTCCTCCTCGCTCTTCTCCAGCTGTTCTTTCAGGTTCTGCAGCTCGGAGAGGTCGCCGCTATGGTCCTGACTCTGTTTTACCTGAAAGTAACAGACGACGTGATGAGGAACGTAACTAGACACACGTTGCTCTCTTTCATCACGTCTACACACACCTGCTCCTGATAATAGCGTTGTATATCACACAAGGCCGCGGTGAGGGTGGAGATCTGCTCCATCGCCTGCTGCAGCTGCGCGGCCATCTCCGAGCTCTGCATCTCTGCGCTCCGTCTGCACGCCGCCTTCTGCTGCACCATCATCTGACAAGACAAACCCAACATAGCGTCACCTTCCGACATCTTTAGCACGTCTTCATGATTATCTGCTCCGACAAGAACCAAACAGAGGAAAGAAAAAAGTAAATACATCAGCGGACAATGAGCCACAATTAAGAGGAAGAATAAAGTGAGATCTGAATGGCTGGTTGTTAATTTTCTCCCCGCGGGAGGTTGTCACAATGAGGAGAAAATGTTTTCAAACCAGTGTTTGGCTGAACAATGGCTCGGAAGCCTTGTTAGAATCATTGTCGAATAGCAAACAGGATGATTTAGCCGTTAGACAAAGCGTCATTTTCCCAACATTATGATTAGCGGCTTCTAAGGAAAAAAAAAAGACATGTCAAGCATGGCTTTGATTCACTTCTTCTACGCTGTGACAAATAAATACGGCAGACAAAGTTCCTAATTGCGGTTTAGTGCTCATAAATAATCAGAGTGCTATAAACAAACCTTTTTGTGGCGTAGTCACGAGCACAGAAAGGTTTGCGTTTTATGTCGTACATGCAGGTGGAACGTGGACATAAGTCACGCGTGAAAGCGAGACAGGGGTGCACAAATCGAACTGAAACAGGAATAGACGACTTTCATTTCTGCGTTCACACAAACGCGAAGCAGAGAGCGGGTTTTATCGGAGTGCAGCTCCGTATCGGCGCATTCGACGTGGGGCGAGGCGCCACGTTTTGCAAATTACACCGCCCTAATCTGCGCTCCCCTCTTTAAGCGGTGAGCAATTTTCACACAGCAATTAGCACAATTATTTCATACGTACAAACACACACACACCACACAAAGAGACAAAGACACACACACACACACAACTGTTTCCTGTCTGAGGCCCTGCGTCATTATACCACCGTGCATCACAGAGAAGAGGTGTGAATGGTTGGTGTTTTCAAAACACATGAAAACAGACAAATAGTAGTGCATACAAGAGGCATTCAGCGCAGGGGGGGTCTTTTACCATGAATTGAGAGTAAAGGGGCTGAATTGTGTGAACGGTTGGGGGTCCTTTTCACAGGTAAGGACCCCTGCGAAGCAGCCCATTGTGCGCCTGTCCGGTAAATGGAGGACACCATGCACAAAGGCGACAATTGCTATATGCTCGGGCAAAACATAAAGGTGTCAGGCAAAGACAGGTTGTGCTTAAAGACCACTATTCTCCTTCAGCGGCGGTGATGACCACTAATTATGGGGGAGGGAGGGGCTAAATGGGACGGGAAGGGAAGGGAGAGATGTTTTTTGAAAGAAAAGGCTTTTATTATGGAGCAGCTGGGGCGGCCCAAAACTGTGTGTGTGTGTTTGTGTATGAGGATTTTAAGTGAATTGGTGTTTTTTTCCCGCATGTGTACAAGTGTGTGTGTGTGCTTTTGTCTTGTGTGTGTGTGTGTGAATGCCTCGCCTCACACAGAGAGCACACATTTGACCAAAGTGTCATCGGTGCGAAGACAAAGAATGGAGACCCCTTCTCCTGTCCCGCCACATCAGCTGCACTCTGACAGCGGAAGTGTGTGTGTGTGTGTGTGTTTAGGTGTGTGTGTGTGTGTTGCCCCCCCCCCCTCGTCTGGTCTGTTTGCCGTAGCTGCCCCGAAGGTCAGCGTCAACACTCTGGCTCCCCTTCCCGTGTCACGACCTGTCACCTTCGCTGTCCATAGGTGCGAATGTATGACAAAATGTTTTGTGCAGACATACACACATGTTGCACGCATTACACACACACACACACAACGCGCTCACACCTGGTGGGCAAAGACTTCAGCGTGCTGCCGGAGGCCTTGTTCCAGCTCCAGCTTCTGAGACATCTCCGTGAACTCGTCTGTGACAAGCTGGGAGACTGTGCACACACACACACACACACAGAAAACACACACACACAATATTAAGTGTCATTTACGACGACATTCATGGCGTTTGTTATGTTTTAGTCAACCTGCAGAAAATGAATAAAATCTGCGAAGCAAAAAATGTTTTCGGTCGATTTTCTCTGTTTTATATAAACTCAGCAGAGATTACAGAGAAAAAAAACATCTTAGATACTGTTAATGTGGCTGAATATCACCAGACATTTGACAAAATTCTTGGTTACTTTTGTAATTCAGATGAAACTGAAGCCTTAATACACCAAACGAATTTAGATTTTGGACTTTTGAATAAATGAAAGAAATGGAAGATTAAAGTTTTCAATCATTTTTTTTAGATTAAATTATGAATTTTGTGGCTAAATGATGGATGGTAGATGAAAATTAAGACGGATAACAACGTGAATCAACACAAGGTCGATTTACTGACAGAAGATGACGAGACAGATACACAAGGTGAAAATGTCTTTAAGATAAATGGCTAATGAGAATTTATATCTATATCTCTATATGTAACCCCAGTCAGACTTCATCAGCTTCATACGTACGTTTGCTATTGTTCCAGATGTTTGCTAAATGTTTTACCATCTATGAGAAGATCCAAAACTTCTCATCGGATTTTATAAAATGTTTGTGTCCTTAAATGCCTTCGAACTCTGTGTACTTGGAATATATCCAAAGGACTTTAAGAGACATTGAAACAGTTTGGGTGCACCGTCACTGATGATGTAGATACAGGAGCTCTTGCATTGTATTGGTCTGGAAAGCCTAAAACTTACATTGCTTAGATTTAGTCAAGCTCTGGGAACCAAACATGATGTACATGTCTGCTTCACCTGAGGAGAAATTGTAAATAATGTGGGGAAATATTGTCCATATTGTCCATTTTTTCACATTTTTACAGTGTATAGGACACTTATACATACTTAGACATGTTTTTTTTATTGTATTTTGTTATATTTTATTTATATCACTCCATTTTTGTCTTGTGTTTTCTTTCTTTGGTTTATCAGGCTCTCTACTGTATGTCTAGTGCTGTTACCAAAGCGAGTGCTCTGAATGCTGAGCTGACCTGTGTGTGTGTGTGTTAACCTAAAGAAAAACTGAAACTGAAACTGAAACTGATGATCATCAGTCTAACGTACGTGGACTCACCTCGTTTGATTTTATTCATGGTCTTGTTCTGTTTGCTCAGTTTCCTCAGTATGACCTCTTTCTCCTCGACCTCCAGAACCAGCTGAGAGAAAAAAAAAAAAGTCACACCTAAACACACTCACACACTCACACACACACACACACACACACACACACACACACACACACACACACACACACACACACATCCAGACAGGTACCTGCTCTCTG
>NC_040011.1:10604491-10723363 GCF_000972845.2 Larimichthys crocea | reverse complement strand
CTGTCCTGTGTGTGTGTGTGTGTGTGTGTGTGTGTGTGTGTGTGTGTGTGTGTGTGTGTGTGTGTGTTAACCTAAAGAAAAACTGAAAGTGAAACTGAAACTGATGATCATCAGTCTAACGTACGTGGGCTCACCTCGTTTGATTTTATTCATGGTCTTGTTCTGTTTGCTCAGTTTCCTCAGTATGACCTCTTTCTCCTCGACCTCCAGAACCAGCTGAGAGAAAAAAAAAAAAAAGAGTCTGTGATAATGCGCATGCACACCTAAACACAAACACACACACACACACACACATCCACACAGTGAGGTACCTGCTCTCTGAGCTGGGCCTGCTCTTTGGTCAGATCTTCCACCTGTTGCTCCAGCTGCAGCTTCTCAGCCAGCAGACCGTCCACTGACGTCTGCAGCTCTGACACACGGACAGGACGAGGTTTGTGATGAGTTATAGACTGTGACACCAAAAAATAAGCCGCTTCCCAAATATAACCACAGCGCGCCTGTGACGATGAGTCTGATTGATCGGGTTATGCATGAATTCATAGCACTTTATTGAAGAAAAACATTTTTAATTGGCTGAACTGTTTAAAATAGCTTCACATCTTCCTTATCATATACACCCCTTAGTGTTTTTGGCATTTTATTTTGAACTCTGTTCATCAAACAGACACAAAGAGTCTGCTTTTGTGTCATTTCACATCATCTAACCTGCGATCTTAGCTTGACTCTCCAGCAGCAGCAGCGTGTCCTCATCGCCGTCCCCGTCGCAGTTAACGGTGAGGTCCGCCTCCGGGTCAAAGGTCACCGCGGGAAAGTTTTCAGGCAGCTCGGGGATGAGCGGCATCAGCATCTGGCTCTTCCTCTTCAGGACTTTGTTCTCTTTGGTCACCTAGGCAACAGAGGAGACCGACGGTGAGTCTGGAGGTCGCTGTTTGTGTTATTTTAATCTATCAGGCGAGGAGAGAGTCTGATGTACAGTATGAAAGGCTGAGCTGTATTCTTATGGAAGGAAAGGAAAGGAAAGGAAAGGAAAGGAAAGGAAAGGAAAGGAAAGGACATACTTGGACAGCCAGCGCTTCAGCGCTCTCCCTACAGGAGCGTTCAATCTGGAACTGGATCTCCAGTAAATTCATCTCCTTCAGGAGGTGATTGGACGCTGGAAATTAAAAGAGTTGTTAGTCATGTCATAAAAATAAAGGAAGATGTGACTCTGTCTCCACCCGTTTTTTTTTTGTCCTGAATCAGGACGAGCAGGTGACTAAAACAAAATAAAACGATTCTCACCTTCCTCCAGCTCAGTCAGCCTCTGATTGGCTTCGTCTCTCTGCATCTCCAGGATTTCACACTAACGATCAATCAATCATCAACAAAACAGTGAGTGAAAAGATCAATCATTGATTTTATTCACATTTTATTTCATCATCAGGCAAAATTGCTTTTGTCCTTGTTAATGTAATCAAGTTTGTGGAGCGTTTTCTGCTTTTTTAAAGCTTTTTAAATCATCACCACGTGAAGTTGTGAAGGCCAAATTACGTCTTTCTATGACTGAACATTCATAATATTTGATTTTAGCATGAAAACTTGTTTGACTTTGGCCAAGGTAACAGTAAATCTGCTCGAGCAGGATATTCAGTGTTGATTGTCTCTAATGCACGTTCCAAAGCGGCGTTAATTAACCAGTAATCTACTGCCTGTCACTGACAGTGATACCTGAATGTCTCCCTCATCTTCGGAAGATAAACCACTCTCTCCGTCAGACCCTGCCGGGGAAAATGGAAAATCATTTTATCTTCACACAAACAGATGAATTGTCAGACTCAGCGGAGGGAGGCGACACAATCAAAGCTCCTCACATCCTGTCAGTGTGACTGCAAGAGGAACTTCACGAGGCCGGGTGAAGGATGTTGGGCGAGAGAAATACGGGAAGTGAAATCACAAGGATCCTTTTAAAAGCATGTTTCACTTTCTGGCATCAGTGTCCCACTTCACTTTCTCCAACAAGCCAAGAAATGGACGCATAACTCTGTAAAACCTCAATGTGTTGATACATAACGTGAGAACAACGCCGATCCTTTCATCTATCTATCAGCAAAAATGTAAATTAAATAGAGTTAAATATAGAACTATTTCACTTCATGTGGCCGGGGAACTGTCTTGCACATAAACTAACCGTAGCTTCATGTTTAATAGAAGTGAAGGTGGTTTTGATCCTTTTTCAAAAGAACTGTGATGAAGCGCTGACTCATTCCAGCAATGAGTCATACAAGCACTGTGTTAGGATCAAAGAATGTGTTTAATCATCAAATAAAGATGATAATATATAATTATTGAATGGATAACAGCATAAAATAGATGCGTTTTATGATTCATCTTGAACTTTCATACATCAAATCACCAATATTAAAGAAAAGTTCAGTTAAAAGTCAGATTTCTCAAATGATTATCTTACCACACAATGAGTAACGTACTAATTAAGATACTGAGAGTCTCTCAGCTACAGTTTATTATCTTACCTGCTGCTGTACTGTCCTCGTCTTGTACCCACATC
The DNA here is from genome assembly GCF_000972845.2 of Larimichthys crocea. Taxonomy (NCBI): domain Eukaryota; kingdom Metazoa; phylum Chordata; class Actinopteri; family Sciaenidae; genus Larimichthys; species Larimichthys crocea. The sequence goes on along the minus strand of NC_040011.1, from coordinate 10,720,818 downwards.
CTGCCACCTGCACAGTTTTGAAGTCTTTGATATTCTAAATTAGGCCGTAAAATCCAACACAAACAAAAAGCTGCTTTCTTTCTGAGCAAGTGGAAAACAAGTGAGAAATCTCTTGCTTTAACCCTCCCCTGTTGACACGATCTCAAAAAGAGGAACTTTTTCCTTAGGCTGGACAAAAAAACATCTTAATCATCACAGTCTACTCTGAATTTATCGTCTAATAAGAGCATTTTCTGTGTTTTTGATCTAAAAAAGATGCATTTTTACATGCAAACATTGATAATGTTTGATGAATTTTGCTTTTAGTGCTGTGTGTAAGCTACAGAGGATGATGTGTTTGAACTTTCCCCCTTATTTCACACACTGAAAAGAGGGAAATGTACCCTCTGTCCATGCATGTGGTCTCTAAGGGACGACACTGTCTCTCTAAGGCACGATCAATGTCACTCAAGCTGCTTTTATTCCTCTATTAGCATCTGTGCTCCGAGTTCATGACCTCTGAAACGTCAGATCTGCCACGGGAACCAAATTCTGGGTGATAATTCAGGAGATGATGTTGATGACACACATTCCTCCACTATGAATAATTTAAAAAACTTATTTTATTTAGAGTACACGGAGAGTTGGGTCAGGGTTAGGTATTACATGCATTTGAGTCGGATGGTATCTGAAAGGATAAGGCTCGTGTTTTTCTTACCGTCAAGAAACCCTGGTTCAAACTGAAGACGTAAATCTTTAAAAAGAGTTCACGGATATAATTTTATTTATAAAACAGGCTCAGCAATTTCTGCAAACACGCTGTATTTTTTATAAAGCATAACTCAAACATGAGGATAATCATGGGTGCAAAGGACAAATGTAGACTACAGAGTGAAAAAGTTGGTACACAAGACCAAGCGGCACCCTCCGTGGAAACTGCAGTTCCTCAAACGTCCACTTGAGGCTGGCTCCAGAAGTGAGTCAGTCTCCATAAGTCCCCATGTTTCACAGCAGAAATAAACATGTTTACAGCCTGGTACAAAAAACAGTTTTGGTCTCTGTAGCTAATTTCCTCATTCATGACAACTGTACTGAGGATGAATTTATATACAACTCACCTGTTCAGATTATATTAAGGCTTAAAGTTATGCAGGATTAAGAGCATGGACGCTTTGACTGACAATGATCCATGTCTTTACCCATTTGTGGATTAGCAGGATAGCGACAACCAGCCACATTCAGCTTCACCATGGTTCTCCAGAAACCTACGAGTGACGTCATGGATACACGTCCGTGTTTTATACAGCCATTATGAACTGGACCACAATAGAAGATACCGTGTCAGTGTCACGTTTTGTCTCACTTATGTGTGAAAAGTACACGGTGGACAGATGGGTGTATTACACGTGATACCAGATTGTAAACGTGACCAACGGATATTACTATGAGCAGTTTATTACAAGATTGCTTATTTTGGCAGAGAATAAAAGAAATACTTTAATCAGTTTAAACATTTTACTGATAGCACATATGTTAACAAGTATCCCCTTTATATAATAGAAACTTCTGCATTTCTTTATATATCATTTCACTACACAGGTTTGGTTTTTAATAGGCGATATAAACGATAATCAATGATGGTCTATAACACAGAGGAATGAGTTTACACAGACTACCTGTCTTTAGGATTCATTCATCATTTTAGGTTGATTTATTGACATTTTACTGTCTGTGTTACACAAGGTTCTTTAAGTTCTCCATAAAATTTCAAAAATATACATTAAGAATTCAGATTTTGTGTCGAAATGTTTAATAACAGCCTTGAATAGCTGCTTTTTTACATGTGAAGTTATAAATAATGATGTTCTTTATTTGAAACACATTGTTTTTCTCTGAAGAATTTCAATAATTGTAATAATTCCTGGTTTAGAAATAATCAAAAGATCTGTTTTAAATCGCCTTCACATACACATGGATGGCCCGGACTAGCCGAAGGATAAAAAGCTGCTGTGATTCATGGCAGTGATGTCCTTGTGATTTAATGAGGCTTTTCTCTCTCAGTGTGTTGCTCTCTTTACAGCCAGCACCTGAGCGCCAAGTCCTCCTCCAGCCGTCACCCTGACCTTTACTAATGATTCTTCACCATGTTAATAAAGGTGAAATTGTCACTTAACATTAGCCGTTGTCTGGTGTTTCTTGCAGTGGGCGACATTGTCAGGAAAGCTGGTCCTCATTAAAAACTGGATCTTTTAAATTTGGGGGTTAAATGGAGACTGATTAGAAAAGCTGGCAGGATTTATTATAGAGACAACACGCTGAATATAGACGAGGCTTTACTTCTGGTGATGACTTATTTCAACCTGTCATCTGTGTCAAAAACAAAGATCAACATTATAATATAGTGTTCATGTGAGGTTAAAGGGTCATTAAAAATGTGTAGCATGGTTATAAACTTCATATCCTACAGAGAAAAGTCATATTTTATGATGCTTTTTTAATTTGTGCTTCATTTGAATTTATATTTCTGTATTTTATGGCTGAAATCATGTAAACAAGGTCATATCTTGAGTATTATTCTGGGACTTTTTGAGGGTTTGTAGCAACCTGGTGGATGTCCACAAACTACAGCTAAAGTCCCCAATATATAAACATTTAATAAAGGGTTAATACGTCACTATACAGTAGTACTGTAGGCAACAACTATAATTCCTCCTGTGGTGCTAATGCTAATAAAGTAAAACACAGTGTAATAATATCAAATATGTCCTATTGTATGTACTATGTACCTATGTACTATTTATTAAGTGTTTGTATAATGCTTATGCACGCTAAATATGGAGACTTGATGTTTTACATATTCCAGTTGTTTTGTCGACTTATTGTGTTTAAATGACTTAATAAATAAATAAATAATGCCATAAATTAACTTAATGTATTAAAAGCTCTGTAGTGTCATACTGGAATCAGTATTTTTTTTTTATTATTATTTAGTTTAAATTCAGATTTCTCCCAGGTTAATTTTGATGTATGTTTATTGTATGTTTGAATTATCTGTCTCTATGTTCATGTTGAAGGTATGACTGAGCTCCAGTGATCTATTTTAAGTCTCATCAGTGGCACTAGAGTCATTACTGAGGACAACTAGAGGTTATTTCTTCAAAATAAAAGCTTCAGATTTAAAAAACAAAAAAACAACGAAGTTTAACGAAGGTGAAGGCAGCAGGAAGTGTTTGTAAACATCCTGTTTCAGATTTAGCTATTAATAAGTGGTGTTATCCATCCTCAAAACGTGTCTGTCTGAAGTGGGATTCGAACCCACACCAGCTGTTTTTCAAAATAAAATGCCTGAAACCTGCATGTGCGGTTTTATAGTCGTTTGTCAGAGTTATAAATAAAACAAACACGCTTAGGACGTCAAGTCTCACTTAGCTGAGTGGACATAAAACCTCCACACAATAACACCCCAGGCGGGATTCGAACCTGTGATCTTCTTGTGCACCACCTCCTTTAAAACTGCAACACTAAACATTAACCTAACGTTCCCTTTACGCTCCCTCTGTCTGACAGGTTTACATGTCTTGTTTTTACAGCTGCAGCCGAGCGTTAAATTAAACATTTCAGATGTGTTACGCAGCTTTTTACATTATATAACATCTTATCTTATATAACATCCTATACTGCATATTATATAACATATATATATATATTTGGGCAGCTGTAGCTCAGCCTGTTGGGACTTGGCTTGGGACAGTGCAGAGTGTGGATTGGCAGCTGGAGAGGTGCTAGTTCACCTCCTGGGTATTATCCTTGAGCAAGGCACCAAATGGAAATAACACATCACAGTCACAATGTCTGCTTTAACCCTAAAAGACACATAGATATAGTTATACACATTTTTCTTTAAAAAAAAAAGTACCTTGACATATTTGGTACTTTCAGAAACTTTAAATTAAATTTAAAGTTTCTGATTCTTTGAGCACATCATATATCTGTGCTGCATTACTGTGAGAATTTACTGCACGAGAAGGACAAGAAAAGCAATTTTTAGAGTTATTTCTCAATTTTCTACGACTCTTACATATATTTGGTCAACCGACGTGCTTTGACACTTACATTCAGACCGTATATTTACTAAAGCAAGGCATGTGCAACACATTTTAGCAATTCATAAGGTGTACAATGCATTATGATGTAAAATAATCATATAAAAAGACATTTAAATATAATTTAGGGTAAAAAAAAGTTCTAAGGCAGGTATGAATAATTTAAAATATAAATGATTATAAGTGCTGAGGCTAAAAGCACTACTGTCTTTATTTGTGATTAATCAATTTAGATTAAAATGAGGCGTCGCTATGGAAACAGAGAGACAGGAGAGCATCAAAACAACAATCAAGACCAAATTAAAAAGGCTCCGTCTTATGACATCCATTCACCCTCTTTCAGTTTTAATTAGTATTTACATTAATTGCCAGTCAAGCTTTTGCTTCCCCAAACTCTGCCGCAGCTCCTCCACCGGAGGATCCAGCAGCTCAGACCACACCGGCTCGTCCTCTTCATCGTCTTCTTCGTAACATGATTGGCTCGGCATGCCTGTCATCCTGAAATCCTCGATCCTGGCAACCCCTATCTCTCATCTGCATCCACGCATTTAAAAAAAAAACAGAGGGTTAATGAAGCTGAAGCTGGTCTGTGACATCTGGTTGTTTAATACTCGGAGCAGAGTTGGACTGAGGTGACAGATCGCCACTGATCTGATGTGTTTTCAGAGCACGTGGCAATGAGGGTAGAGTTGTAATTATCACAGTAAAAATAAAATCACAGTAAAAGAGCGAGATCATGAGACTCACCTGCTCCAGCTCCGGCCTGTACTCAGCACTAATGACTGTGTGATTGGATTATCCTGGCGTTTTAGCAGCGACACAGCTGCAGCCCACAGAGAAGCTCACCTGCAAAAGGTCAAACTGGAGTCAACAAGAGGTCAGCGGGGTTGTGACCTTTGCATAAGACAAGGCGTGTAGGGGGGTGAAGCCTGCAGGAGAGGCAGATTTTGGAGAATGGTGATAGACAGGATGCACATTTCTGGGAATTCAGAGGTGGAGATGCTGAAGAGAGAGGAGGAGCAGGAGGAGGGAGTGTGTTCGGAGGAGGAAGACGGGATGCGTTGTGACAGCAGAGCCTCGCAGACACTGCTGGCCTCCTGGTGACTCCACTGTACGCTGCAAACAAACAGAGCCTGCCGCCGCCGCCACCACCACCGCCGGCTCCATCCTCTGTTTTTTTCTCCATCTCACACTTTCTCTTCCATCGTCCGAGCCATTACGTTTTGTCCAAACAAACACAGACACTTTCTTTTTGTGTGTGTGTGTTTGTGGAAACAGAAGGATATCATTTTCCATGACCCCAAACTATCCTCTAACCATCTGCTTGGAGCCAGCAGGGATTTTTCATAAGCTCTTAATAGGATATTTAATACGTGGGCCGCGTTTACCACTTGATATTATTATCAGCACGTAGGCACAGATTCAAAGTGCATTCATGTTAGTGTTGGTGTTTTATGATTCACTACTACAGTACATAAATATTTAGTCCAGTTGGCTGAGAATAGCTGCCTGTGAGTCAATTCCCTGCGGGGGATTTGTCTCTGCATTAGTTTAGACCACAGAGGATGATGAGTGAGTCTATTAGTGTGAGTAAATGACAATGTTCTCCTGTGATTAGTTTCAGCACACAGACACGAGCAGATTCACACACTGATCCACTGAAATATTTACAAATGTGTTTCAAATTACGAATGATTTTAAATCAGTTTCTCAAAAGATACAAGGTGAATTTCTCTAAGTTTATGAGCCCACTGTCGTTTAGCTTAAGAACCCATGGTGAAACTTTTCTGCTCCTGTGAGAAACAGTTAATTTCCTCAACAGTTATTATTACGTGTTATCGAACACTTCTTCAGCAGACAGGAACTCCCCTGGAAGAACGATAGTTAAAGCTACTATGCAGCTGTGTATCAAATAAGGGCTGAGTCTCTGTGACGTGACACGAGTGTAGAAATATTGCCTTGAAGCAACTTTGTGTAACTTTTACGACAGATTTTTAAATCATTTTACGTTACTGTTTGTAACCAGAAGCATTTTAGGAGCCAGTGTCGTGCCAGAACCGGAGCTGAGAAAAGCGTGCAATGTAACCGGGCTCAGCAGCCTCTATGGATGTTATGTCAGAAGTTATTAACTCACTAGTTTTTGATCACGTGTAATGTAATCAGAACAAATACACGTGTTTTTAGACCGAGACAAAGGAGAATCTATTTGCAAATGTCTTTTATTATCAAACCTCCAAACTCTTTGCCCGAAATGTGTGAAATCAAGTCCCTGAAGCTCGCACCCAACACTCATTGACATTCTTAGATCTTGGATTAAATATTACATCATATAAATCATACTTTTTTATTCATTTCTTCTGTGTGGTGTGTTCCTCCTGTGGACATGCTGTGTAATGTGTTGGACACCGTTTGCCATTAAACCATTGTGTCTTCATTTCTTTCTTTTCATCTTTTAATCACAATTGAATTATCATATTTTTTCGGAACGCGTACGGGAGCTTTTAGCGTTTATTATATTTGCGCACCGTCTCAGATTTCCTCTTCAGGGGTGAATTAAATGTTCCGAATTGGACAAAATTGATTGGCGTGATTTTGTGTCGAAATTAAACAACAAAGAAGTTTCTTTTATTTAATTAAACAGAAATAAAGAGCTTGTAGAAACCTGTTTGTAGCAGAGAGGTATTGGATTGCATTTAAAATGGATGAATGGGCATGAGATAGAAAATGCTAATGAGAATGAATGTTTTGTAATTAAAAAGAAAAGCAACCGATTTCCTTTAAGTGTCGCTCCAAACTCTTCTTTTTATAGTTTATATCTCTATTGTCTTTCTAGTTTTTACAGTAAACAGTATAAAATGTTCACAAAGTTTGAATGATTGATGTATTTATGTTGCATTGTGCATACATTTCTAAAAGTCTCCCTTGATGACCTCTGAACACTGTGATTTATACATGTTTGTGTGATCCCTGCAAACATGCTGTGATCTCATTGTATTAAATCTGCACAAACTTCCACGCTCACAAATTAAAAGCTTATAAAGTCGGTTTCCTCTCTCGCAGGCTTGGACGAGTGGAGCTGCAGCTCGAGGTCTTTCCTCCCTCAGCTCTGTAGGTGTCACTCTAACTCTGTGATCCGACACCTGTTGCTCTGCCACGCTTCCTCAACAGGTCCTCAGTGGAAACACCGAGCTCTGAATCTTATGAATGCAGGAAGATTTGAACTTTGAGACTGAGAAATTAAACAAATACTGCAAAATTATATCTACAAGATCTAATTTGTACACTGAAAACACTGAAAAATAATAAAGTTTGTGCCTGGTTTCCCTCCCTGGTGTTGGATCATTAATCAAAACACAGAATCCACACAGTGTTTCTTTGCTCCCATAATAATGTTTTATTCATCTATTATTGCAGGAGCTAATAACGAGTGTGTGGATTCAATATTTCCACCAAGATGAGCTCATGCCAGACTGAACTGAAGGGAAAATATAATAATAAAACCACCACTGTACGGCCAATGAAAAACTCCAGACACACCGTCAGTGTCCTCTGTCCATGGCTTTTGCTCCGTCTCCTGTAACGGCAGCTACATCACCATCCCACAGTGATGATGTCAGTGTAGGGGAAGCCGCCGTCTGCTGAACCCGGCACAAAGTGGCACAGACGGGCCTGATCTCCGGGGGTCATCATGACAGGAGAGGAAGCACGGTGTCTGGTCATGGTGGGCACACAGTGGCACTGTCTGCAGCTGAACACACACACACACACACTCGTACTGTAGTTTATACAGATACATGCATTCACACACACACACACACACACACACACAGGCAGCAGACTGTAGCTGACAGACAGATATTGACCGAGGCATCTGTCTGTTAGTCTGTAGTTGTTTCAGAATGATCGTATCACCTCTCGCTCTTAAATCATAACTTGTCTTGACTGCTGTTATTTTCACTTCAGTAAACGTCAGAACATCATTTGACGTCAGTCACCTTTCTGCTGAATGCTGCTTATAAATGCAATCACATATTTTCAGTGGTGCAAGAAGTATTCAGATCCTGTACCAAAGTAAAAGTGCTTTAAAACTGAACTTAAATAAAAGTATTACAGCATTTTTGCAGTTGTTTTACAATGATATCTGATGTTTCTGGGTTAATACTGATGTAGATGTTTAAGACGGAGCCAGTTTTAACAGTTTTATATACTGATTTCAAATTTATGAAAAAACAACAACTAAATAATAATTTTTCCAGCTAATCCAAGAGAGTTTAAAGTAATAGAAATTACCTTAATCCATGAAAGAAAACAAAAAAAATCACATTTATCATTAATCTTCCTGGACAGATCTGAAAACTAAAGATGTGGAATAAATGTAGTGGAGTGAAAAGTACAATATTTGCCCTCTAGAAGTATAAAATTAAAGAAAAATGTATAAATACTCAAAGTAAAAGTACCTTGAGTTTGTACAGTACAAGTAAAAAATTCAATTAGATACTTTTATATTGATCCCGAGGGAAATTCAAGCATCCAGTAGCAGCATGAGAGACACTAAACATACGTTAAATTTGTGAATTAATTAATAAATCAAGATGTTTCTCAGAGGAGAGTTGACATAATGCTATTTATTATTATTATTATGTAATCCTCATGAACATGGCTCGCTTTAGATTGGATAGAATTTAAATATGCAGACCGTCAGAGGGCAAAGGTCAAGTCCAGACTGTCCACACGAGTGTACACAGGCTGGAACAAGTCGTGTTTTTCTTTGTTGAATAAATAAATTATTAAAACATGAAATGCTGCTTGTTTTTAAAACTAAGACAATACTTCAGTGCAGCATGTAGATGTAGATTAGATGTAACAGGTTCTGCATTAAAAAAGCATGTAGATGTAGATTAGATGTAACAGGTTCTGCATTAAAAATTGTATTCAGTTACTTAATGATCTGTCTCATTTTGTTATTTTACCCTAAAATTGCAAATTATTGCGTTGTTATTACTGAAACATTGACGTGTAAACAGCATTTAATTGTAGCTATTTCTGCATGAAGTAAAAAAAAATACATTTATATTGTTATTTTATATATTTTCTGCTGGTTTAATTCATTAAATATTAAATATGTTAAGTAACCAGTGACTACAGCCGTCGATTCATATTTCCTGTTGCAGAGAAGAAGTTAAATGAACAGAAACATAAAATGGAAGTACAACTACCTCATTCTCCATCCTCATAACTCCTCCTAAAGCGTCAGATCAATCACATTTAATTCATATTTATCTGCAACAGATGATTTCCATCGTGCCGTACAAAGACCGACAGAGTCTGTCAGAGAGATTCAAAGCTGGAGTTAAATAACAGATCAGACTTTGTGTTGTTGAATATTCTGAAAATATTCACAGTAAAACTGTACATTTTGACGACACCAGACGGAAGAGAAGATCTGTATCCGTCACTGAGGCCACACCCATTTCTCCACCTCTGTTTCTCTCGTCCTCCGTCCATCCCGCCATCATACCATCACTCCTCCCCTCTGCGCTCACCCAAACATCTCTCCATACCTCGTGTATTTCTTATTTATTTCCCCCCTCCGCGCCTCCTCGACGCTCTCTCCATCCTTACCTTGTGTTTCCTCGCTGGTCGCCCTCCCTCCGTCGCCTCTCTCTATCCATTTTTCCAAAAATATCCTGTTATCCTTTCTTTCCTTTCCAACATTTCCAGCTTCTTCTCCATCCATCCTCCTTCGTCCTCCCCTCCTCGCTCCTCTTCTCCTTCTTCCTCGCCATTTCTCCTCCCACTGTCTCCCAAATCTTCCTATGCATCCCATTTTTTTTCAGTCTTTATTCACCCTTCATCTTTTTTTCCTCCCTCCTCCTCCTCCTCCTCCTCTCTGTGCAGCTGGTGGGGCCCTTCCATTAGTCCTGACATGCAGAGGCACTGATTCTGTAAAGGTCGTGACCCCTCACAGCGGGCTTTGCCAGGGCTTAGTCCTACACACTCACACATCTGCGTGCCCCGGGATGCCCACTGCATGCATAACTCAGCCTTTACACAACACACACACACACACACACACACTTGTATCTGCAGAGTATATATACATAGTGACATAAAAATGCACAAATGTGAACACACACACACACACACACACACACACACATATGCATGCACACACACACACAACTATGGCCCGCTTTCATCATGCTGACAAGACTTAACCCCTCCTTCACTAGCACCAACTGACTGCACAGCTGCTGTGGTTGTAAGTGTGTGTGAGTGTGTGTGTGTGTGTGTGTGTGTGTGTGTGTGTGTGTGTGTGTGTGTGTGTGTGTGTGTGTGTGTGTGAGTCAGATGTGGAGTGGGAGAGAAATCCTGCTTAATTGGACTGCTGCAGGCTTGGGAAAGACCCACAGTCACTCTCTTACTATTTTTCTCACCACCTCTTTATTTCTCTGTATTTCTCATGAGTCGCTGCCGTCCACCTGTACTCGTGTCATCGCGTGTTTCTCTGATCAACACACCGACGGCTGTGCAGCATCCACGCAGAGCCGTGCAGTGAACGCAGGTGTGGAATCCACTCGAACGCAGCAAAACATTAAAAGAAAGAAGAAGAAGAAAGAAAAGCTCAGAGGCAAATGAATCATCATCATCCATCATTTACCGCCTGTTATATTTATCCACACTCATCAGGTGTGCGGGGAGCTGTTTGTCCTTTCACAGGCACACAATCAGATTTATTTTTTCAAATATCAAGGACGTGCTGCAGTTCAGCTTTTTGAGGTTTTCACATATCACGGCCTTCGTATCAAACATGAAACAGACGACAGCTGCAGAGGGTGCAGCCTAAAAAAAAAAAAGTAATAATACTCATAAAGTAATAATACTTTTGGTACAATTTGCATTACTTTATTACCTGGGGGTGTTTAATGTCTCTAAATTTAAAGTTATTACAACTTCTACTGGACATAAAATGATTAGAAATTCTATTATAATAACATAAAAGGTTCACGCCTGTCTCCAACAGTTTTTTTTTTGTGCAAATAATGAACCAACTAAAAGACTAAAATTTAATTCTCACGTCTTTATTTCAGTCTCACACCAGCTGATGAACTTCCATGACAATTATTTATTAATTTTAACTGATTTTAATGCAACATATCTGCCTGTGAATCTATTTTAAAATCAGTTTTGACTGCACTGTTGGATCAGGTTGATTTAATAAATGCATACTTATACTCTAAAAGTTTATTTATGGCCTGAAGTTCTAATAAAGTTACATTTAAATTGTTCTGTACAACTTAACTGTACTTTTGAAAAATTATATATTATGTATAATTATATATAATATATATGTAGAAGTAAAGGAGGTCGGTTTGTTGTCACATTTAGGACTGCTCAGTAATCACCTAGTACAAAAGTATGCTGGCACACACATATACACCTGCATGCATTCAGTTTATTAGTGGAAATAATGATAATAAAACGTAAATAAATCAATAAAAATAAGAAACAGACTCACTGTTCCAGCCATAAAATAAATAAATAGTTATTTCAGAGTGTCTATGAACTTTGGCGATGAGTTAATGATAAAGTTTCATTTCAATTTTTATTTATTTCATCTGATTTTATTTATTTTAACTTTTTGTGCATGACAAAACATCTGCATGTTCATATTATAAAAGAAGTGGCTGCTCAGTTGTTTATTTTTGTTTTTCATAGTTTTGTATTAACAATTTCATTTTCACTGACTTATTTTTGCTAAAACTGTCAGAAAATGAATTTTTCATGTCCACACAGCTCGTTATTATTATTTTTTTTTATTGATAATGAACCACAACAGTCATCTTAGGTCCTGTTCCACATGATTTCAACATGAGTGCACCCAGTGAGTGCAAACCTTCTGCTACAGCTCCATCTGTTTGTGAATGAAACCTGCAGACTCGGCACTTCCACACTGAAAACATACCCCCCCCCCACGTCTTCATCTCATTTTACCACTGTTGTCATCCACTGAACATCTCCCCTTCCTCAGCTCTCCTCTTTCATCTCAGTCACCTCTCCCCTCCTCCCTCCTCCCGCTCTGAGCCCGTCGCCTCTCACTGTAACTGGCAACTTTGCCTCTCTCCCCCTTTTCATGGCCGTGACAAAGGGGGCCGGTGCCCTCTCGCAGGCTATGTTACAGGCTGTCACATGAGGCGGACACTCTGGGACGGCCCAGCGTTATCTGCTGTGACAACTCAGATTACTTCCACAGCCTCCCATCTGATCAGCACATCCAATTCAATTAGTGGCAATTAGTCCTGGTCCTCCTCCACCTCCCTCCTCCCTGCCTCCCTCTGCACCCACCCGCTGTCTCCCCCCTCAAAAAAAAAGCGAAGCTGCCGAGCTTTGAGCAACTCGCTCAAACTGGCAGGCTGGCTGGAGAACAACTTTGGAGCAACTTGTAGCTGTACCCCCCCGCCGCCTCTCTCTCTCTGCAGTTACCCCCCTCACTCCCACCACACACACACACACACAATGACTCATTCACACATCCATACTCATACCGAGCACATATTCAAAGTGACACATCACATAGAAACCAAAGTTTTCTGCACACAAACTCCCACAGATCCAATTCCAGGAGCAGGCGCAGGGGGATGTACATGAATGCACGCTGACTCTGCACCTAAGTGAGTGCACAAACGTGTAAAATTAAAGCAGCTCTACTAATATTTCTGTAATAACAACGACCAAACGTGAAGGGTTGTTGCAGAAACACAGAATTGTCACATAACTCTTTGGAGCCTTTTAGCGTCTTTCAGCTCATTGTTTTGGTTTGGTCGCTGCTATCTTAGCATCATTTTCAGCTTTAAATAGCCACTATATGCTGTTGCTTTCATGAAACAAATGGTAGGCAGAGCCTGTTAACATATAAGGGGAGTTTGTGGAGACTAAAACAGAGTAAATATTGGACTTATATCCACCAAGTGACAGGAAACTCATCAGAAAATCATTTTTCATGTTTTTTTTTGTAAGTGTACACTTCAAAAGTTCCCAAAAAGTTCAGACAGGATCGACAAAAGACTGTGAAAGTTGTCGAATGTTCAGAAAACACTTAAGTGTTTACAGGTTAGTATCATGGTTGGGTTTGAAAGGGGGCATCCTCGAAAAAAGCCTCAGTCACTCGCAAGCAAGGACCAGGGTGAGGTTCAACACCGAGTGGTTAGAAACTGAGTGGGCAAAGAGTCCAACAGTTGAAGTCTATGTCTTGCAGTGCACAATCAAAAGGATTTTTACCGATTTCACCATCTGTAATCTATAATATCATTAAAAGATTTGGAGAATCCAGAGAAAGCTCTGCGCGTAAGGGGCAAGGCTGAAAACCCCGCATTAAACGTCCGTGAACTTCGACCCCCTCAGGTGATGTACGATGAGTCCACTTATGTTGGAGTCACTGTTTGGTGTTAACTGAGGAAATCTTTTCTTCTCTCTGCAACGTGCTTGGCCCTCTGCTCTGGGTCTGAAACACTCGGGAGTTTCTCCAGGACTGGATTATGCAGAATGCATGGGGACCGTCCTGGTTCTTCTGTTCCCTCTTTCTGGAACAGGCCGATATATTAACCCTGAAGCTCATCGAATAAAATAGAGAGACTAATCAGTTTGAAACTGCTCAGCTCTTCTTTCTTCACCAACAACATTGTTACACTTCCTCATATCTTGACTTAGCTTTCTCAAGTTCTTTTTTGACCCGACTTCATTTGTGAGATACTCAACCTCGTCGGAAAGCGTCTTGCTCTGTGATTCTCTGCTCCTGAGAAAGGACTATCATATATTTTACTCTTTGGATCTCACTCTGTAGCTCCTCAATGTGTCTGGGAAACATCCTTTCTGTCTGCATTCATGTTTGTCGTGTGTCTCACGGTGCTGTATCACCAGTTTCCGACGACGACGAACACTGGCAACGCGGCAAATCTCTTCTTTCATGGACTGGTAACATACTCGGCATAAAGCATTACATAACACAGCTAAGCACAGGACTGTGTATGCTCGGTTATGTGTTTCCAACTGAGGCTTACTGTTGTTGTGATTGTTTCTGTGGTTAACTTGAGGTCAGTAAACTCTGGCTCGGTGATACGTAGCATCAGGTTTTTCTTTTACACGGACACAAGGTCATGGTATACAACTCTTTAGATCACACACATACACACATATGGACCTTTGTGGGCCTCTGTCTCTGGTGTTTCATGTTTGTGCAGACACGCACACATCCTTACTTCTTTAGGTTAGTACACATAGATTATTAATGTTGTACAAGGCATGCTATGCTGATCTCCAAATCCTCGAACCCACTAGCTGTTGATGTGGTCATAATTATTAATTAAACTATTAATCAAATTCCATATTTAACAGTTTAGTGTAATTTATAAGACATCAAGAAATCAATCAATTATTACATTTCCTTTCTTTATGCGAATGTTGCAACTTGAACAAAATGTACATGTCAGTGTTGTGTTGCTTTATTGTGCCCGAGTGGCCCAAAAAAATCCATTATTACAGATTTAAGCCACTCATAAACAGTTTGGTGAAGCGTTTTCCAACATTTTTGGATGGTGACCACCTTAAAACAACTCTACCCCGTTATAAACGTCTGCTGGTAGTTGACTACTTCAACCGAAAAGTCATTTTTAGAGGCGCAAAGAGGTAAAATAATCCAATCATTCAAAAAAAAAAAAACATGAAATTAAACACAGATTTGTTGTTCCACGAAATAAACTTGCCCGATAATAATCTACAGCAATGCCCTCTGGTTTGTGGGACCCCTTTGTTGTGCCACCCACCCCTTTCTTTCCCCATGCTCACCCCTTTTCCTCATACAACCTCACTCCCCCTCCCTCCCTCCCTCTATCCCCACTGTGGGTCCATGCACACCTGGCCTTCGCAAATTAGGGCCCTGGAAAACCAGCGAGCGGAGAGAAAAGCGGGATGCATGGCGGAACAAGGGGAAAGGGGAGGGGAGGGGCGTTTGGTCGACGGGATCTTTCAGCATTCCGATGGAGCAAAAAGTTAATGACGGCTCTATTGTGTTGTGAGAAAGTTGGCCGGAGGAGAAGTGTTACAGGGAATCACGGCCTGTGCCAGTGAGCAGTGACAAAAGGGGGCCGGCCAAAAGCTGCATTGAGTTTTTACCATATTTATATCGCTTACATGGTCGCTTTATGTCGCGCTGAAAAAGTGCACCCACTCATCCTCGCTTCTGCTAACAATGTAAACTTATTTGGAGCGGCAAAGTGGCAAATAATGAGAGGACTTTGTTTTCCTGTAACGAACACAACGAGACACATGGGGTCATCAAAAAGAACCCGAATGAGTTCTTGATGTTTCACATGGGGTCATCAAAAAGAACCCGAATGAGTTCTTGATGTTTCAGACGTTTAAAAAAAAACTAAGAAAATGTTTGAATTTCTGCAATATTTAAAAAAAATTAAATAATAATATCCAATCTTCCCCGCTCCTTAACTCCCTCTCTTGGTTCCCTCTTCATAAAAGCCGCCCTAACACGCCCGCCTTCCCTGCAGGCCTTAATGCATGCTGACAGCTTCCCTCCGTAATTGGTGATCACACCCAGATGGATGGTTCCTTAATTTGCTGTTCCCAATAAAGCCAGGCAGCTCAAGGGAAAAAAAAAAGGGGCAGCAGGGGCAGTTGAGCTGCGGTGATGGCGGTGGGGGTGAATCCTTGATTTGTTGGTTATAGATACAAGATCAGTAAACACCCTAGGCTGCGGGCCCGACAGTTTGACCAAGCTTTTGTTCACACGTCCGTTGAAAAGCAGAGTGGGGCCCCCTGCTTTGCTTCAGCCCCCTCTTCCTCCTCCCTTCCTCTTCCCAAATAATCCCGTTCTGAGCCCCTGCTCCGTCTTTCTCACTAGCTACCTCTGTTTTCAGTCCGGCCCGGAAATGCACTGCATGAGCACTGAAGGATGTTCGAGTGTGTGTGGGCGTCCTGGGTTTTTTTAGACGAGAGCAGGACGAGGAAATGATCTCTTGTGTGCATGTGTCTTTTCCCTTTTCATCGACTAAACGGATTTCTGCGGTCCGAGTGAATGAAGTATGAATGGGGGCAAAGAACGCAGTGAAGTTCCCGAGGTTATAGGTTACGGTCCGGGGTAGGAACCTCAGTTCATGTGTGGTCGTTTCGACTCTATTAGGAGAAGGACACAAATAGGATGATGAACTGGGTCGAAGTGGAGACCCCCCCTGTTACTAATGAGGGCAACCTGCGGTGACCCCAGGGGGTGCAGAGGGTCAAGCTGAGCCTGATGGGATGATCCAACTGAATGGTTCAAAATCAAGATTTAAAAATGTGACACCAGCTGCTCTCACGGCATTAAAGTAAAACTTTTTTTTTGGATTGCAGATGTTGAAGCTTTAAACACGCTGATGCTTATTTTCCAGTCGTAGTTAAGCAGCTGTATTTATATATGGTATGTTAAAGCTGGGTACATACGAGCTGTGGTAAGTGAAGAACCAAAACACAAGAGCAAACTGTGCATCTGCTCTAACTTAAAGGTCCAGTGTGTTCTTCTTAGAGGGCCTCGAACACGAAAGTCAATGTTTCGTTTGTCTGGTGGACCCGTATGTTGGTGGAGCATAATGATTCTTATTCTTTCAGGTGATTATATACAAATGAAAACACAGCTATGTATCTAAAGGCCTTATAGACACAAAGGGACTTTGTTTAGGCTGATGTTACCGACTCTTTATTGGGTTTTGGGAAATTGTACACTCAAACTTACCCAAGATTTAGCACCACCACCATCAGTTGGTCTTTATTCTCAAAGTGTTTTCTCTTGTAAATTAAAATACATTGTTTGCAGAGTAACTTTAACCCTTTAGTACTTGTCTAAGTATATTTTTCTAACATTTAAACATGGTTGTCTTCATGAAATGCCTTATTCTTTATACTTCTGTGTCTTCTCTATGGTCGTGTCTCGATGGTAACCCATGTGGACAAAATGTTTGCTTTCAGCAGTTGGCATGGCAGCCTCTTCCGTCATTGTATAAGGTGGGTGAGTGACCGTGAGTGGTCAAAAGATGCTACAAGGTCAGTCCATTTACCATTTTTATCCTCATATGACCGACCACTGAAGCGCTTCAAACTGAGCAAGACAAGAGCATTTTGAAGCGGTTCCCTCTATATTTACCATGCGAGTTATCAAATCTAGGTACATCTCTTCTACATGGATATCATCGTGAGAATGCTGACTTCTTATAATGTTTGTATCAAGTTCATATTTAACACTAAAGTCCACTGGAGACTGAGTTTTCAGGCAGTCGCCTTAACGGAAAGCTCAAGAAAACAACAGTTCTGGTCAATTACAGCTCCTGGAAAGAGAAGTTAGGATTCTTAAAAGATACTCATTCACATGTGCACACTGAATATTATTCAAATCAGGGAGCAAATGAAATTCCTGATCAAGATGAAGACGCACACTCAAGATCCTTTAGAAATGAATCAAGGTGGGATCAATACTAAAGAGACGAGGGGACCCAAGCAACCCAGAAAACTTCATTCATATGAGACGAGTGCCCTTAAGCTTTGAATGAGATACTTAAGACTTCACTGTAGCGACAAATGACTAACATGTAGACATACAAGGACACAGACACGCTCTATTAGGATTGTCTTATACAAAATCTTAAGTACAGTCTGCTTTCTTTCTGACTAAATGCTGTTTCTTCACCGCAGACTGCTCCCTGCTCTGCATCACCTCGCCTGTTATTTATAAAAGTGCACTCGAATGCTAAATTAAAAAAAAATTCCTTCACAGTGTCTCGGAAATGTGATTAGCTATTGTCGGTTTCTTTGAATGCTCCGCTACTCCACTTAATCTTGAAGTATGCGATGATAATAAAATATAAGAAGCTTTCCGGCACAAAAACCTTCCATTGATTAGTCGAGGAAGCACTCGGTGTTACTCCTGCAGAGCGAGAGGAGAGGATGAAAGTGAAAGATGTTATGGTGGATTTAAAAGCAGAGTTTACCAAGTTTCTTCTAACCCAGGTTTCAAGGTTTCCAGACGGTTAATGGCGAAAGATCATTGCTTTAGAAGCTGTGTGCATTGTGCTCCGGGAGACAAATGAAGGTGCCATCTTGTGTCCTTGAGGTGTGATCACTTTCTGAAAATCCACTGACCTAATCAAGGAAGATAAGCGAAGGAACGACTGCACCACAAAAGCAGCTTTATACCCAAGGCCGAATCTACCAAAGTCTCTCTGCAGCTCCGTCCACTGACTCACGGCACAATACAAAACAGCTCGGGGAATGTTCTTGATGCACTCGCCGCTTGTTTCACATAATATCTGAATACAGGCCTAACGGTCATAAAATGCAGAAGAAGAGGTAAAGAGGTGATGCAAAAATATGGCCTGTTCAGGTGTTTGGGTGCAACGGCAAAACAAGAGGAGAGAGCAGGCGTCCTTGAATGACAAGAGAAAAGTGTTAAATGAAGAGATTTAGGTAGCAGAGGAGATCGTTGCCTCTCCTCCCATTACCATCGCTCGGGTTTATTGTGCAGGAGGGCAAAACACAACATGCAATCTCAACTTTTTACGTCACCGGCTGCGCTTCTTTTGTATGCAGAGGCAAGATTCATTCAGACGCGTGAAAGGTTGAGAAATTGAAAATGGAATGAGCGTGGAGGGAATGCGGCGACGATGGGTCATCTACGATTCTTCGGTCTTAAATGCCTGTTTGTTGACATGCGTTTGCGGCAAAGAGGTCGACAAAAGGTGCTTTTGAAATATTATTTTTCTAAACAAACATGTTTGCTTCTGCACGATAATCGGCAGACCTTCAGGGAAAATACTCAATATGAAGGCACAATATATAACACGATGTTATATAATTGTGTTATGTGAGCTTTAGGAAGATTCAGACTTACGGTTTGATGCATAAATCCACCGTTACGACTATTTACTCTACATATTTCATTGTATATGGATTCAAATGTGTCATTATTTCTTTTTTTGTTATTAGATAGAAAATTTCTTGGAGGTTTAATATTCATCTTGAGCTTGGAAACAGCCAGAAAGTTCATTTAACCTCAACGGATGTACTTTCAGAAAACGTCTTTGTATTGATGACATGTTGGTTGGGGTTTGCTTCCTGGATCTTGTGTCAGGCTACAAGAACATTTTGGTTAAGGTTAAGGTCGAATCCCTTGTGTTACCAAGACTGTGTCTGTTGGGTGACCAATCAGAAGGGCTAAATAAATAAATCTAAACATGAGCGGGCGGTGATGAAGGTCGGGTTTGGTCACAGCTGCTTGAGCAATCCTCATTTTGTGGAAGAGTACGACCTCTCCAGATGTTAAAAAATCATTAAAACTGAACACATGGCTAGCTGGAAGATGGAAACTTTAAAAGGACATGGTACCATTCTTTTTATATATATATAACAGGATAGTATTGAATGCTAGAGCCACAGCCAATGCACTGAATTGGGCTCAGAAGGTAGAGCAGGTTGTCCAAGAATCAGATGATTGGTGGTTCGATCCCCAGTTTCCCAGTCGGCATGTCAAAGAGTCTTTGAGTGGTTGGAAAGGCTACAGTCCACTTACCAGTGTTTATTCTGGTTGTACTTAAGATGTTAATCGATTACAGGCCTTTATATGTTTTTGCATTTATGTAATTTTATGTTTATGTATGTTTGAATGAATAAAAGATTTACCGGGACTGAAAATTGTGTCACTTTTCACTTGTTCTGTATTAAACCAACACAAAAATCTTTTCATAACTTGTCTAATTAGCTGTACATAAACATAATTTCTAATTAACATGTTGTTATATTACTCTGAGTGTCTCGACAAACCTTTTTCACAGCAGACATTTTAACTGATCATTAAGCATAACCAAACTGAAGCAGCTAAATGGGATTCAGCCATCATGAAAAACGAGCGATAAACACCATAAACAATTTGCTTTTTAATATTAAACATGCATAATATACTGTAGATTTTTAATGCACACGTCACGTTGTCAGAGCGTCTTTCATCGGCTCATGCCCTGCCTTTTTTTTTTCTAAGTGTCTAGAAAAATTCCTTCGAGCCGGCCTGTTTCTCTTTCTCTGGAAGATTTTTCGGGGTCAGTTTGGTTCTCAGGAATGCAGCTGTGAATCTTTTTCGGCGAGCTTAAGCCCGACTCTTGTGTGAATCGTGTCAAAACAAGCAGACATCACTTAGTCCAGGAGAACGGAGAGAGGCGGGCGGGCTTGGGGCCTCCGCTGAGCTGTCCAGCCCTTAAGGTCACCTGGCAATTAACCTCTGACCGGGCAGCGTGTCCCCGCCCTAATTTCTCCATGTGTCTTTCACTCTGTCATCTTACACTTCCTCTACGATTCTCTGCAAATAAACTGCACGATACACTTTCATTGTGATGTTGCAGCTTTTTTTTGTCCACATTCAAATGTTTTTCCTGCACTCTGGCTCCATCACACAGGGGATAGTGATGCTGTGAACGGCGGGGGACGCCACAGTGGATGGAAATAATGTGTTAATCTTAGTTTCTGGTTATCTTTTTAAACTAAAACGCAGCTTCCACTAGTCAGTTTCACCCTTTCTGTCGTCTTGTTGCCTGCCGCTTCTCCTCCTTTAACCCCTCTCTTCGTCTGCTCGGTCAAACTAATCCAAACCCTCCCTTCTCCTCTCCCCCCTTCCTTCGACTAGGCGACCCTTGACCCTGCGCACCTCTTTGAATGTCACATGACCGTGCAGGTGTGGAGGGGTCTCTGCCCCGGCCAACCCCCAATTAGTGACCCTAATTAGTGGAGGGGCCCCCCTGATGGGACGCTGAGCTGCTTTATAGGAGGAGGGAGGAGGAGGAGGGAGGAGAGCAAAGGGAGAGAAAATAGGCTGGGGCTGCAGGACAGTGATGCATTCCTAAAGGTCTGTGGACCTTCCAGAATCACACACACACAAACAAACACGGTGGCTGTTAAAAGAAAAACAAAGCCAACACGGAGCTGAGAGTTCATTTGTTGATGCCCAACAAACAGCTGATGAGCGCTGAGGTGGAATTGATCCGGTGCTCGCCAACACACAAGAACTGAAACATGAGACTAGTGGGAAGCATCAGGTGCACATGACAGAGAGCTGCTCATACATCCATTTCATTTGTTTACAGTTTTTAGAGGAATATTTTTGCATATTTATGTTTCATATATATTGCATATTCCAGTTTTCTTGTCATAATATATAAAACAATAGAAAAAGAATGAATGGGTGCAGCCACAAAGAGTCAAATGTGACGAGCTGTGGACAATCACACATAATCATGTATCAGAAATACATATTTAGCATTTATAAGCTGGATATAAACATTTGAAACGTTGTTTAAACACACTGTAATGTAGGTATACACATATTAATGTAGATTTTATGTAGAATGTTTGCCAGAAATTATAACTTTTTCCCCTAACACATTATTTATTCTGTTCATACACCAGAATCCATGTAGAAATTACAGTTAGTTAAAACATTAATAAACATGTATGTCTGCTTAAAAACTGAATTAAAGAGTGCTTTAAATATTTTATTATTACTAACAAACAGTTTATAAATGCTTAATACAGATAGAAAATCTAACTGTATTAAGCATTTATAAACTGTTTATTAGTTATTAGTTAGTTACTATTATGTTGAGTAAAATTTTTATTTATTTATTTTTGAGTGTTTTTACATCAACAAAATTTTTTCTTCCTATAAAATATTTTTGATGACATCTTGAAGATCAAACAAAAAAAGTTGAATGTTAAAAATACATTATTTAACCAAAGAAGACACTTATTATTTATTATTATTTAATGTTTTTTTTTTTTAAACAAGTTGTTGCAGGTCTGTCGTGGAAGGCCCAGCTCCTGCAGCTTAGGTATAAAACATGGTATTATCAGCGTATAAACACTTTTTTTTTTTTTTTTTTGCTTAAAACTGATGCGATAAATACTTATTATTATTAAACTATTAAACTTATTGTCAATGCTAAGTGGTACTGAATTGTACTGACTAATTCCTTCTTTAAAGAGGAGTAAATCATTTTATTTTGTTTTATTTAAAAGTCAAATATTGCAAAGCATCAAGTCAAGAAAGTAGTTTAGTTTTTTTTTTTTAGAAAATTTTTGATTAAATAAAATTGCTCCATTTAGTGACATTTGCAACAACACTTTTATTTCGTTATTTCATCAGAATTTCTTTGCAAGTTTGCAAGAAAACAAATTGTATTTTGAGACTAAATACAGGAGAAATATATTTCAACAGCTGCCAATTTTTTCGTTTTTTATTGTCACATGTCATGGCAAAACCTTCATTTTTACAGTACTTTAAAGGACTTTATACAGTATACAGTAGTATTTAATATTAGAGATTGATAATTCGACAGTAAAACACTAATATTTAATGGATTTTTTTTTTATACAGCATTCATGTGGTATTTTTATGTCAATTATATGGCAAAACAACGTTTGTTTTGATGGGGGAAAAAACTTTTCAGTATTTATTCAGTAAAATATGGAATAAAATGGCAAACATAACCATAAAAGTAGTACTAACAGTACTAATATTTTTTACTGTAACAATTAGAAAAGGTTATACTACATTTATTACGGTAAAATTCTGGCAACCAGTGCTGCCAGTTTTTTTTACGGTAAAAACTTTGTTAAAAATTTTGTTAAAAATTTTGTTTGTTTTTACAGTGAAACAATGTTCTGGAATATTTATTTATTTATTTTTCCAAAAGAATTTATTCAAAATAATCGTCATTTATGGATCGTATACTTGAATTTTCAGCTGACCTGTTATGCACTGAATAAAAAATGAATTGGAAATAATTAATTGGAAAATTCTTCTCTCATATTATTACCAAATTTCCATTTTAAAGAATTGTCCTACTTACATTGAATCCTTTTTAGAAAATCTTTAGGAAACAATGATTAGTTAAAAAAAAAAAACTAAAATGTAAACAAACAAAAAAATATGTTATTATTAATCAAATTTGGCTTTTTGGGGTGTCCCAGTATGACCCTTGTATTGGGCTAGAAACTGTGCTGTCCCTTTCTAATTTTTCTTTATTGTCTTCATATAAAACGTTTTTTTTAAAATAAATGAAGCAGAAATGTGTTTTTACCGTGACTTTTATTTTAAGGAAAATACATCTACTGCTCATTATTTCTCTCCCTGCACACACAGAGCTGAAGCACATTGGTAGATTGGTTAATTTGGTCGCTGGTGAGAGATCACCAATTAAAAACACCAATAAAATACCAATTAGTGGAGTTCTGTTGCTCCTCACTGGAAGCTGTTTACCACCACAGTTTCTTCCTCTGCTGCAGGCCAGTTCCTGTCCGTTCCCTCCCTGCCCTCAGCCTCTAAGACAGGCCACCCATCTGGTCTCCTTTCTGCTGGTCCTCTTGCCTCTTCCTCGGTCAAATAAAGGTGCCAATCACTATAATTGGCACCCTGCAGTTCAATTGTCCCAGCTTGGAGAAGTGCCCCTTGCTAAAGTGTGGGCTAACAGAGGGGGGATACATGTAGTGTGTTACCTGAACATGACTTGTTCTTTGACATTTTATTAGTGATTATTAGATTGATTATTATTAGAAATCATCAAAATGTGATTTAATTGACACGTTAAAGGCTTTAATCAGTGAGCTGAGCTGGTTTTTTGACTTTAAGTTTCTGTCTCTTTCCTTGCCACTGTCGCCAAGTGCTTGCTCATGGTGGGAACTGGTGGGTCTCTGTAAATGATATTAGAAAGAGTGCAGTCCACCTCCGTATCTGTGCCTAAAACTGCAGTACCTCAAACGTCCACTTGAGGCTGGCTACAGAATGAGTTAATCTCCATAAGTCGCCATGTTAAAATGTCCAACTTCACAGCAGAAATAAACATGTTTACAGCCAGTTTTGGTCTCTGTAGCTAATTTCCTCGTTCATGACAACTGTACTGAGGGTGAATTTATATACAACTCACCTGTTCACATTATATTAAGGCTTAAAGTTATGCAGAATTAAGAGCGTGGACGCTTTGAATGGCAGGTAGGTGCCATTACAGATGGCTTATTTGAGCATCCAGGTGTCTTCTGAAACCTACGGGGTGACTTCACGGGGTGACTTCTGCTCTGATTTGGCGCTATATAAATAAGATTGACACAGCCAGTGTCAGTACAGGTCACATGTAATATCAAAAGGTTGCTGTATCGCATACAGTAGGCCTACAGTGCATAAATACTCTGCTGTAAGTAAAAGTATTGCATTACTGTATTTGTATGTATTTATTGATTATATTTTGTGTTACTATGTTGTCAAAAAGAAAATAGAAATACTTAAGTAAAGCACTCTACTTGGAGTACTTTCGATGCCCTGGAGCTTTAAGGGTGGAGTTTGCATTAGAGATGGTATTTTTTAATGCTACTGACGTTTAAATGACTCTTACAGATGATTTCACTATGTTTTCATTCTCAATTAATGAACAGAATAATAGATAATTAAGTTGTTGTTCTCGTCTTGTGCAAAACGTACGCCACAATCTACAAGTTCCTCACGTGAAAACACACAAAGCAAAACTATAAAAGCATGATCAGGACCTGACTTTTAGTCTGTGGAACCGGCCGATTATATTAACTTTAAATCTGTTTTATTGTTGATAAAAAAAGAACAACAAAAGGCTTTACCTGTTCCTATACAGTGTCTGCTCTGACCGCTTTATATCCAAGTCAATTAAACTTGTAGCTTTGAATAAGAGCGTATGCTCTTTGACAGACTAACCCGCAGTCATTTCACATTTTGTGAATTATATTCTCATATTTTCATCCAATTAGCGTCCCAAGGGCACTTCAATTCAGTCTTTGTGCGCCACCATGCAAAGCAAAAAAACGGAAATTAAAACGTGCAAAGTATTTCAGAAAGACGTGAAAAGGGTGAAACGTCCAACTGCCTTGATGGTTTTTTGCCACGCTGATGAGAAGGACAGAGATGTCAAGGTTTTTAATAAAGCGAAAGGCAGAAACCCTCAGCGTGAATAGAAAAAGAGTTGTGTTTGTAGATGTTGTTGACTGATTACAAAGAGAAACATGTTTTCACTGAATGGTCCTCTAAAAGCTGTTTTCTAAATTCATATCGCAGAAATGTACAACGAACGATGACTTTTTTTTAAAAAAACTGTCCACGGGCGCATCTTGAATTTTCGTTTTTGTGGCCTTGAGGCGGAAAATGAAGAAAACACAACACAGGAGGCAAATTACATAGACATATATTTATATGCATATGAATAAAAATACATATACATATTGTACAATATCTTGGCCGAGCGTGAAAACAGCTCTGTCAGCCCAGAAACAGAAGTAAGCCTCTTTAAATAAGTGCAAAATGTTAATGAGACAAAGAATTGTAAAGCATATATAAAGTTTTTTTTTGTTTTGTTTTGTTTTTTAACACTGAATCTTCCTTCGCATTTTGTTTTTCCTGTTAAAATCACATGGAGCGGACATGGAGATAACTTGTGCAAAGACCCATTTATATATATTCATATATAAATTTATATATATGTACATAGAGTTTGTTCATCATAAGTAGTAGCTGGTGCCATTAGCTTGACATTACTGCTTAAAGAAAAGACGTTATGGCCTGTGAAGGACCTCGGCTGTGCATAAAGAAAAAAATAAACCAAGCTGTTCATTTAGAAAATATATATATATGAAGGAACATTTCCACACAATCTCAAGAGGATTTATGAAGTAGCGAGAGCCGCACAGGCGCCTCTGAGATGGTGATAACCGAAACAAGTGCAAGATGTCAAAGATTGCACGCAACAAAAGCAAAACTTCCACTCAGCTGGAATGAGACGAAACTGCCTGAAAAATAAAAAATAAAAAAACTAAAGAAAGAAAGCAGAAAGAAAAATGAAGTGAAGACAAAAGGCTTTGTTTAACTGATGCAAGGCTTTACAAAGAGCTGTCGCGTGGACGAGAAAAACGGCATCTCGCTTCTTTGAGCGGTAGCTGCTCTTCGGTAGCCTTGTCGCGACTGAGCGTACGATACGGTAACTGCAGATTTACGTCACGAAACACCACCGTACAGTGACAGAATATGGAGCTGGTGCCGATTCGGAAAGTCGAGGGGAAACGTTTTCTTTTTTTTTTTAAATGTCTTGAAATCGGATTAATCGCGAGAGTTTTGAGAGTGAAACCCGCGAGACGACACGGCAGGAAAGCGACTTGGCAACGAAGCAACACGACCTTCTTGTGACTCAAGAAAAAAAAAAGAGGGGTTGTGAAAAGGTACACCGGCCTTACACGAGAAGCAAGCCTCCTGACCTCTCAGCTCCATCTCTCTGCTCAATATTTGATGCCACAGCGTGTGAATTATGGATGGTGCTTATAGAAAATAATACAGTATTCAACAACCGCGCAGGTGCATCGCTGCAAAGAGAGGCATGAGTGGGTAACAGGGGTTTTTGCAGCACTGCCGGGGTGCTGAACACAACAACAACAACAAATCACCTGCTACCAGTTGGCGCTACACAGGTGCAAAAAGGCCCAGAGAGCTGACAGACCAGGGGGAAACTTTCACAGGCTCAGAAGCTCTCCGTGCACTCCACGAGAAATATATCCGCAGCTGGAAACATGCTTGGCTGCTTCAGACGTACCCTGGCCTTTACCTGTCAGCAGCTTTTTGAATTGATGTCATGGGAGTGTCCGTTTTTAAATAGATGTCGAGTCACCTTCAGCGAGCGCGATTGGGAAAACGTATTAAACCTCACAATGAGCCGAAGCCTCGACATGAATAGATGCATGAACATGAGAGGCGGCGCACAGACGAGAGACAGAAGTTATGAAAAGGGGGCGACAACTCATCTGACACGCACAGATTGAGGGCAAATTGCAGGTTCTCGCGGGTGAGTTTTGATTTTCTTTGGACAACAAGGAACCCTGGACAAATGGAGGCAGAGGAAATACTACAGCTGATTCTTTCCTCCTTCAGCATGCCGTACGTGTTTTCTCGACCGCAGAGAAACGCGCGTCTTAAAGTAGGTTGAGGCAAATCAATTAAGAATAGAGCTGAAAGAAATAAGCGAAGTTTTTCTGACAATAAACGCAAAAGCTGAAGTCTGTCCTCAATGCGGATTCAAAGAGGGGGGAGGTACAGAAGGAAGTGTAAAAAAACCTACAAACATAAAGTGCTTTCAATGAGGAGGGGCAAACAGAGGAAGTCTTTTTCATTGAAGACGGGCCCAGGTGAAGTCTAACAGGAGGGCCAAGAGTCCATCGAGAGGGGGACATGGAGCAAAAACACAAATACCAAATTCAAGAAAAATTCAATGAATAAAAAGACAAATTTTTACGTGTGTCGCAGGAGCTTAAACGTGCACACAGTAAAAAAAAAAAAAAGCTTTTCTCGTGATTATGGATGTGACCTGATGGATCAACACTTGTTGCAAACCAATCAAAATGGGCGACATGAAACAGCAGGTGTTACGGCTCTTTGCTGCGTTATATATTCATCCCAACTAAGGCTGCTCACGAATATTTAAAATTATCAGCATGCCAATTAATCGAGTCATTTGCAAGGTGGCGTCTGTTTGAGTTACTGTCATATATGACAAAAGAAAAACATCAGATGGTCACGTTTTAGAGGCTGGAATCAGAAAATTTGGGGTATTTTTGCTTGAAAAACAGTTTAACGATTATCAAAAATTTTGCAGATCGATGATTCGACTCGTCGTTGCAGCTCTAGTCCGAAACACGCTGAGATATAAGATGCAAAACAAAAAATTCTGGATCGAATGTTGACTGAGACAAACTACCTCCTGGTCCGTAAATTAAAAATAAAAATCGGCATGATCTTTTAAAACTCTTTCCTCACGTCTTTTTTTGAATTTTTTTGATTTTTTTTTTATTCAAACCGTCTCTTAGACGTAAAGGAAGCTGTGAATTCAAAAAATTGGGAAGTTAATCTAGGTTCAAAGGTCATTTTCTCTGGACTCCTCCGAAGCTTTAATCCATAAAACGCTTTGGCAGAGTCTAACCAGCTTTCTCACAAAACTCACGTGTTCTTTTTATATTAAAATGGGATCTAGATATGTGATTTTTTTTTTTTTTTTTTTTTTGCACCATTTGTCCAGATCCTACCACATATTATTTTATACACATACACAACCAAATAAAGAATTTTACAAAAAAACTACTGCTGGACACCAAAACAGACTGATATTTAAAATGCTACGATTCTTTTTTTTTTTTTTCAGTGTTTCTTCCATATTGTGATAGCACATTAACTAAAAATTTAAACATGGCCACTTGGAATATGTACCGAAATGTGTACAGACGGCTCCGTTTGAAATACAATGTGTCACATTCAGACTGACTCGGAGTCTGAATATCCATGTCAAGTATTTTTTTTTTTTCCTGAACAGTTAAATGAAGGCCTGTATAGAGAAGAAAACCACACATACAAACTCACTGGACAAAAAAAGTGAAGAGTCACTTAAAACCACTGCGAAGAGAGTGGTGATAAAAACATCTGTCTGTCAGGGTTCACACAACATACACACATCGGCATTTCTGCCAAAAAAACACAAAAAAACCCAATTTTTTTTGTTTTGTGTTTGTTTTTTTTCTCCATCACATCACGTCCTTTTCACCATTTTGTGTCCAACAGTGCTGTGGCACAAAATGGTGCCGTGATGGGGGAAACAATCTGGTCTCTTCCGTTTTCACATTTCTTATGATCCAGGGACTTTTTTTTTCTTTTCATGTGTCAAACAGTTGGCAGGGTGCCCGACCGAGGAGGAAAGTCCCCTGGTGTCCTAAAAGAGGGACAAGTTACTTTAAGAAACTGTCTTCTTCCCTCCCAGATCTGCCTCCTTCCTGTCCAGCCGCATGTACGGCTCGAAAGCCGAAGAACCGCAGCCGTAGGCGGATGTCAGTTCGTGGTGAGCGCCCCCCAGCAGCGGCATGGAGAAGCAGAGGGAGTGCGGCGGCGGGACTCCCAGCCGCGGTGACGACGGGGTGCCGGTGAGCGAGGGCAGCGACAGCCCGAAAGTCCCTCCTGCTAGGGAGCTGGGTGGGGTGCTGCTGCTGATGCCCGGAGAGGTGGAGGAGCCTCCACCTGGGCTGCTTAGCAGGGAGCCGTTGTGCACCGGATGCGGAGGCCCCAGGAGGGAGTTGGGTGGCGGGGCGGGCCCCGATAGGAGGCGTCCCTGCTCCAGGAGGCGTAGGATGTTGCAGGTGGCCAACGACTCGTTGGTGGAGGAGGAGCGTTTGTCCGAATCCTTGGTGGTGTCCTTCTTCTGTTTGGTCCGGCGGTTTTGGAACCACACTTTGACCTGAAGAACACAACAAACAAGACTCATACGATCAGTTTTTGTTTAAAAAAAACACACTTTCCAAACATATTGTACCTTTAATTTCTCGTTCTACAACTGACAAAAGCTTTGCAAAGAAAGAAATGACTAAAAAAACAACTAAATCTTTCTGAAATTTGCCAGTTTTGAAGATATTTGGCGTCTCGTATTGTACCACAAAGCTCCCCTATCCTGAAAACTCCACCTGGTTTTCTTTTTTTTTAAACATCATAACGTGTGCAGATCTCTGTAACTCATCCTCACGTTATCCTACATCCTCTTTACATGCCTCAAAGTTAAACACATGTATGACTGACTCCTTTGTGACCCCCCCCTGCTTGATGCATATCTACGCTTTAGCATGTTGGTGAGAACACGCAACACCTTGGCGGTATAGTCACACACACACGCATTTATATATCCCGTGCAGAACAAGCAGGGATGCTGTAATCCCCTGGTACTAGCCATTGGATCAACTCTTGTTGTTTTTCTCTGCACATTTGATCATGGTTAGCTCCATGCACTTTACCTTCTCTCACACTTCACGGCTCTAACAGGCTAGAAATGCACATATGGGGACGGGGCAGTGATATCAGAGCTATGCAGCAGAGTGGGAATATTAGCGCAGTCAGAAAAATAAAGAGATGTGTGTTAAAGTCTGAGTAAAGGAAGAGCAGGTTGGACAAATGATGCAAACGCACCACAGATCGAGCTGTTTGTGGATATTTGTTGGCCAAATTATGAAATTTAAAAACATAAATCGACATCAGCAACATCGTCCTCTGTCACGGCAGCAACCTTCAGAGTTTCACCGCACGAGCCATCACGCCACCAGCCCCGCAGCAGATTGAGAAAAGCTCAGTGAACTCTGCCTGTCCTTGTCCGCCATGTTTAATTTATGCACCACAACGTAGCTTTAATGTATAGCGTGTGGGGGTAACGCCGGTTTTATGGTTACAGAAAAACCAAATGACAAAAACGTTTGGGTCGGTGCAGAGGGTGTTTGATTGGAGGGCACGGCGGGGTCACGGGAGATCGCTGCACGGAGAGCCACCACCGAGAGGAATCACACACGTGTATAATTTATACGATCCTGACCGAGTTTCACTGCAGACTCACTACAGCCAGTAAGACTGGCACAGCCTCGCTTTGATACAAATGTGCTGATAGAATAAGATCAGGAAAGTTTGACGTGTTCATTGTTTGCAGAGCGTTCCCACATAATGACTTGACCTCCTTTGCCTTTGACGTACAGGCACAAAAGCTGCCCTCAGTTATACATCAGGTATACAAGTTAATGTAAGATTTAGAAGGGATGCTATGATAAGTCATTTCTGAGATATATATTTACATGTAACGTCTTACATCTGTCAGAAAAGATGAAAAAGGCTCATCGTGGTTTCCTAAAACCCGAGGTAACATGAACAAATGTCTTGATTTGTTCAGTGAACAGTCAAATAAAGCAGAGAAAATCAAGTTTTAAGCAATTTTATGTCCAAAAAAAAGAGAAAAGTGCAGTTCCTCAAACGTCCACTTGAGGCTGGCTCCAGAAGTGAGTCAGTCTCCATAAGTCCCCATGTTCAAATGTCCAACTTCACAGCAGAAATAAACATGTTTACAGCCTGGTACAAAAAACAGTTTTGGTCTCTGTAGCTAATTTCCCCGTTCATGACAACTGTACTGAGGGTGAATTTATGTACAACTCACCTGTTCACATTATATTAAGGCTTAAAGTTATGCAGGATTAAGAGCGTGGACGCTTTGATTGACAGGTATGTGCCGTTACAGGTGGCTCTAAAGGCATCAATCTTCCTTTTGATGATCCACATGCTGGTTTTTAGATGAGCTGGGACTTGAACATGTGGGTGACGTCACGCATGCTGTCACATTTGGAAACTTGGATGATTTTGTTGTTATGTTGTTGATAAAAGTGTGGAAAACGCTAAAAGTTCTTCAAAAGATTGACATGCTTGGTTTCAATAGAAACCAGCTGAACAGGTTGAGTGTCTATTTCCCACTCATCCTCAAGTTTACTGCATCAAAACTTATTTAGACACACGACAGACTTCCAATCAACCTCTTCATGATTTCATAAAAAAGGTTTCATAACCATTTATTGATCGCACAGCAGCCAGACAGCACAGATAACCTGGATGTAGGTCCAACGCAACACACACACACACACAGCAAGGACTGTGTAAGCACACACACATTCATTCAAGTCACATGTGACCTGAACACACACACACACACATTTGCAGCGAGCACATGACCCCGTTTATCAGTAAGACCCGATGTTCTTACAGTCGAGATCCTTGCAGCTGTGTGGGTGTAAGAAAACAGACTTTGGTAGCTCCTGTAGTTCAATATTTATCCTGCGTTGTCCATTTCAAATCATGTTACCGGTCTCTCTTTGCAGATTTTCACTTGAATTTCACTTTAAAAATGACTAATTTGTTCACGCGTTTCATGCTGAGTTCAACTTCCTTTGGAGCTGTGAAAAACTGACTTTGACGAAAGCTACTGAGCTTTGACGGAGTGAGGACTCTCTAAACATTTCTCGAAGGGTGTTGTCAATTTAGAAATAATATTTCAATCAGTCCGGACAGAAAGCCTCGACAGTCACATCTAAAGTCAATCACTGGACTACTAGAAAGTGACTCAAGTATTTTGAACTTTTCTTGGCCGACAGCTGAGACGTGTTTGCTTCTCGGCCTAGACGAGAACGTCAATATCGGACGATTCTGCACATCGAGTGTCGGCGTTTTCTCACTTTGAATGCGGCTAAAATTGAGAATTTCATATGAAAATCAAACGAATGTGAAAGTGGTGGAAGCCTGCAGAGAATTATCACCTGAATCTGAAGCTTTTTTAGTGAGTTTCACTTCATTGTTTAGTCATCCGGCTGTAACTTTGCTCTTGTAGCAGCTGTTTCGAGTGAAAACCCACAATGCAAACCGCAGACAGTCATTGTTTGCGAGTAGCTGGTGTAGCAGGGAAAGAGACAAATACTTCCCTCAAGCTCAAGGGCACTTTATTGTTTCCGGAGGATACAGACAGCATCAACACTTCACATCCTCTATCCAACTTGTCTAAAGCTCCTCAACAGTTCTTGCGGTCCTCCGTGCAGCCGGTACCAGTGAGCGTTCATCTTATAAGCCACGAACGTAGCCGTGTTGGATGCGTGACTGCGAATCAGGCCGCCTGGTGTTAAGTGAGTGAGATCATAGTTCTGGCTACCGACCATGACACGAATAATGGGATCGGAAGAAGATCCCACAGCTCAGAGAGGAATACTGACGCCAGCAGCTCTTACTGTAAAGACCCGAAGAGAGGCACAGAGGGAGGGATAGTGGAGATGGAGATAAGAGGGGCGATGGAGGGAGGAGGAGGGAGAGGGGACAGTATGGTGGGATAAGCAGCAGAAATGATCCCCGTGTAGCTGCTTCGCCTTCCTCTCCATCTATATTTAGTTACCTCACGCTGCCTCTCTAAGATCTCTCTTTAACCCATGAAAAGCTTTCACTACAGATGAAACTCCCGACCGGTCCTTCTCCTTGATCCCTACGCTGTGGGCGTGGCTCGGTCTTCTGTTCGTGTCCTATCCATCGCTGGAAAAAAAAAAAAAAAAGCTTGCTGGTGGTGGATGAGAAGAGAAGAAAGCAAAGCTGCCGTTTGGTATATCTACACTATTGGATGTAAATCCTTTTTAATGGGATCCAGGGTTCAGAGCTGGGGCAGAGATTACAGAGGGAGATCTGGATCTGCCGTGACCTGCATTTCCCCCAGGCCTCGCCCTCTGCTCTCTGGCCTGGCACGGGTGGAGTCCGCATGAGGAGGGTTAGGACTGAGGTGGTTGAAACCGAGACCAGGGCAGGAAGGTTGGGCCAACCTAATATCTGCATCTTTAGATCTGTGCATGTAAATCAGAGATTGTTGGCTTATCACAGACTTCTGTTTTTTTTATTCTGTATTTTTGTCTCTTTGTTTCCTGAAACAGCTGGGCACTGCAGGTTTTAGCAAACACTCCTCAAACAGGGGTAAATGCTGCTTTTATTGGGGACTATTTTCACGTGTGGATGGATACATATTTTGATGCTGTAGTGAGTGTTTATGCTGCATATGTAGGAATAACAAATAACCGGCTTTGACTTCACAGACAAAACTTTTTGAATGAGATCACTTAATTATTCTAAATATTTAGATACAGGTTTTATTTATTTATTTATCTATTTTAAATGGGTTTTTTTTTTGACGAATCACCAGCCCTATAATTAAATACAGCCGCTAATTTCAATATGTGAATTGTTTCTGAAAGATAAAACTCTGATAACTTGTGTAATGATAATTATCGTGTTATGATTTATGAAGCAGCAGGAGGGCGAGTGGATGAAGATTTTTACTCTTTCTTTGATTTTCTTCTTCTTCTTTGCAAGAGAGTTGATTATTTCATAAATTTAATAAATTATTTTATTACCTGTGTGAGTTGTGTGAAATCCAAAATAAAAATTTGGTTTTTTTAAACAAAGCAAAACAAAGAAAATGTGTCAGCGTAACATTATGATTATAGGTGTAAAAAATATATTAGGAGAGTTTTAAATGTGTGCATGACCACAACAATTCAGACTTTTTGATTACTTTAATAATTTGTGTTGAGCTTGTTTTTCATTTTGTTGTAATTCTCCATGTTTGACCTCCATATATTTACTGTTTATTCTGTTTATACTTAATTCATCTGTGCTGTATAATTAAAGCTCTGTATATGTTAGTGAATCCATTTCGCTAATGCTTTCAAGTTTAATCTAAATCTAAAGTCTAATTTCAAGTTATTGTTTTGTTTTATTTATGGTATTTTTATGGTGTTGTTGGGCATGTTAAGCACTCTGTCCTGTGGTTTTTAAAGGTGCTGCACATTGAAATTTCTTTAAGTAAAAGGAGGTCTTTTGTTTGTGTGCATGATTGGACTAATATGATTATTAATGTGTTTAGTAAAGACAAAAAGAAAAATATATATATATGTATATATATTAAAAAATGTCAATTATTTTGAAACACCTCACTTCCACACCTGCTACCAACTGATCCCTCATTTTATTTTGAAAGCCACTTCCTGCCACATTATGCTACGTCACACTAAAGGAGCAGGAAGTAGCTGTAAAGGTGACGACGACACAAGACAAGGTGAGACGTCATCGGACTAGACAAAGGTAGGAGACAAAAAAAAAAAAAGAGAGAGAAGACGCGGGGTAAGTGTACGCGGGGCGGGTAAATTCAAGGTCAGGGAGAGATGATCAGGCGGGCATGCATGAGTACACAGGCCAGTCGGGCAGAGGTCAGCCAATCGGAGGCCTACGCTGTGAACCTAGACAGCTGCAAACAGAGTGGCAGGCAAACTGGGCTAGAGGTAGAAAGGTTAAGCCAGATCAAGACCAAATGTACAGATCAACTGGGGATCCATATGCGTCTGTGTTCAAATATTCAGCTAAGCTGTGCCGTGTCCCATCGTGCAACTGCAGTTTAAGATTAATATATTTGTTTGTTTGGATGTTTCTCATTATCCCGTCTCTTTTGTTCTTGTGTTTTTTTTTTAATCACTTCTCAGCTTTACTGACCCGAGAGAGCTTTAACGTGATAAAACGCTGCATAATACCCGTAATGCACAGTGAAATGTGACGACAAAGTCTTTAAGAAGGACGCTCGGTGACCGTCTTTCACACTTTCCATGACCTCTCCGGCAGCTCGGTGCTCCCGCCGTGACCCCGTTCAGACCCCCTGATCCCAGGCATGTGATGAGTAGCAGCACAACAATGGAAACTGTTTTTCATGGAGACTGTAGCAGGCACACCAGCCGCCATTGAAACGTACGTAACAGACAAGCAGATACTCAACCGTACGTAAAGTAACGGACCGATGGCGACCAACGTGACGGACCATCGGGCGCCAACGAAGGAACGAGCTGATGGCTCGACGCATTGTAGTCACACTAATTATTAACAATTAAAATAATGAATGATGAAAATTAGCTGATGTTTTGATGGATTACGGACAGTATTGTGCACCGGCGTCAGCTCAAAACTCATTTCCATCTGCAGCCACGAGTCACAATTAAAATAAACAGGTAACCCGTGAAAGCTAGTCGTCTAACATTTGTCCGATTCTGTTCAAAACATACGATGAAAATATATTTTTCAGCTTGTTAAAAGATAAAACTTAAATGAATAGGCCATATGAAAGCTGCAACGACTTATCGACTAATCGATTAGAAACAAAAATCGATTAATCGTTAAAGTATTTTCTATTTCATAGCAGATGAAACTGAATATTTTGGAGTTTTAAACTGACAAAACAAAACGTTCAAAAGACGTAACACCTTGGACATTTTCTCACATTTCAAATAATTAATCAAGGTTATTATTTTCAATTAATTAAGAAAATAATCAGCAGATTAATCCATAATAAAAACAACCATTAGCTGCAGCTGTACTAACACAGAATAAGGCTTAAGTTTGGGCCAAAATTTAATTATTATAACATTCTTGGGTTATTTAACTAAAATCTCTCCAGTCGGCTAATCAGTAATATGAAGAGACATTTCCTGCCTGAACCGCTAAACTTTGGAGCTTTTAGTGTAAATAGTTTTTGTCCTTGAGTTCATTTAAGGGGCAATATGTAATAATTTGGATTAAATATGACATTTTTAATGCAGCTTTGCGTACACCAGTTATTTATCACTTTATATAAATTATTATATGTTACTACCTGCTCTTTGTGTAAAGTATTAGTAGAATATTAACCCTTACAAAGAGAAATTACTCCACAACAATCATTTCTACACACAGCCACAGGTTCCTCAATAGATTAGGCAAATAAGCAGCCATTAGTTAAAGACATATATGTTCAAACTGTCTCTCTGTTGGTTTTTAATCAAAATCAGGTGACTTAAAGAACCTTAAACAGCATAAAAAACTCTGTTTTTCTTACCTCTTTTAAGTAGATGATCAAATTCAGCTGTAATCTTAATAAACTTCAAGATTCATTTATACTCACACACACTGTCATCTCTGTTTTTGTTCATTATATTCTGTTGTTCGTGTTTTTTTTTTGTTACTCTCGTGCCTCATGCTTCATGCTTTTATTGTGAAGAATATGAAAAGAAAGTGTTTTTAAAAACAGCCACAGACACGACGAGGACACAAGGACATGACCTCGGTGTCGCTTTGGGGAGGATTTGCAGGAATAAAATGTTTTTTTTAGTATTTGTCCACCTGGATTATATTTCTGGTATTGTGGAGTTTGTTTTAGAGCAGCGTTGAGATGATCATGTACGGTGAATTAATGTAAGAAATGTGAAACACTTCTTTGGTGTTGAGTCAGAGTCTGTTATGGTGACGGAGGTGGAGCGGGTTCAGACTTCCTGGCTGCAGTCCAACAAAAACGTACTTATATCTGCTGGTTACACCGAGCAAACCAGATTATTGTGGCATGAATTAAACTGATCAAAAAATGTGATGAGTCAGATAGAGTCACTTTCACATCACTGCGTCCCTCCTCAGTCTGTTTCATGTCGGATAAAACAGCTCTTCAGGTTAGAAAACATCCAGCTTTGGACCCCCAACCTGCCTCAAACTTAAACCTGCAGCACCACCTTCGCATTTTACCTGTTACCCTAAACCCTTGCACCCCCCTCCTCCCCTGCCCTCCATCACCTCGCCTTGCCCGGGTAAACCCGCTCTGGTGCTCCATCGCTGCAGCACATGTCCAGCCAGGTTCAGCCAGGGGTCAACCCCGTCTTACAGCATCGCTGGTAGATATGGCTGCCTAATCCTCCTTAGCGCAAAAGCACTTGGGACTGTTATGAGGCCCACCTCTTTTTCTCCCCCTTCATTCCTCCCTCTCTCTCTCTCTCTCTCTCCGCCCCTCCCTCCCGTCCTCCATCCATTCACCGCCATCGCTCCCTACCCCACCGGCTTCAGATGACGGCCTCTGCCTCCTCCCTTCACGTACTGTAATCTCAGAGATGTGCCGCGGCTCATTCGCAAAAGAAAAACCAGCAGGGGTTTGAATGTGGTCCATGACTTTTCCTGCATGTCACCCCGCAGTCATTCCAAACAGTGTTGGGTCTTTTCGGCGCTCGCTTTTTTTTTTTTTTTTTTGTCACATTAGGTTTTTCTGATTGTTTTCACAGCTGGGAGAAGAGAGTCTTAAAACCGTGGACGGCTTCACAACCCAACACCCTTTTTATCTTCATATTTATCTGTCTATTTCATGTCTGTCTGCTCTGGGAGACGTTGATCCATCCCTCGTGTTGCTCTTCCTTTTTTCTCCCCATTAAAGGTCAAAGAAACCTCCATCGTGCAGAGGAAGAAATGACGGCTCCTCGCACAGAAAAACACCTCAAATCGAGCTAAAGAAAAAACGGCAAACGCTCAAAACAAAAGAGTTCCTTCGCTACCTGAATGTATCTAAAGTGGTTACATGTTTTATTTACACTGACATAAACTTTGTGTAATTTGTAGAGACGAGCTGAGAAAATCAGTGCAGATGTGAGGCTCATTTACATCTGTAGACTATGGATGAACATATTTTTACATTTTCTGCTGCATTTGTGTGTAGAAATAAATAGTTTTCACATCTATAATCATATTTTAAGTGATTAGGACTGAAGATTTTGACTTTTTTTATGTGCACTTATGTCATTTTTTATGCATTTATGGTTCCTGGCCACATTATATTTTGTTAAACTCACAAAATAAGAAGTGAAAGCTGAATTTGTGCTTTAAAAAGGAGGGTACCAATGCATGTGACCGTTTAAAAGGTGCTAAACATGGACAAAAATACTCAGAGTCACTCTTCCACTTACATATCTTGAATTTTCCTGGAAATATGTCTGCACTTTTACTCGTAACTTAAGTATTTTTACGACTTGGACGTCCGTGTTTTCCAGTTGATGTTGTTTTGTGAACACTCGGTGACTCCTGGCAGGTGTCTGTAAGCTCCCACACAGGTAATCTGCCGGTTTAATTGTATTACACATTTGCCTGGTGAATGACACAAAGTGGCTGCATGGACGAGCTTTGACCTCGCTGATTGGTCTGAAGACGCGCGTGTGTGTGTGTGTGCGTGTGTGTGTGTGTGTGTGCGTGTGTGTGTGTGTGTGTGTGTGTGTACTTCTTTCTGATTTTCCAGTTTCCGCCTCGGCTGACGGACGACATGCTCCTCCATATGTTTGGTAAATGACACACTTCACTCTGCCAGAAGCTGATTGATGAAACAAGTCAATTCAATCTTTGAGACTGATTAGGGACAAAGGCAAATATGACTTAATTGCTATTATGTTCTTCTAATTATCTAATCAGTTGATTAGACAATCAGAGCCTCGCGGGTTTCTATCTGACCATCAACGAGTTTGGACAAAAAGTTCCTGTTTTTGAGGACGACTCTCCCGTTTTAGGTCACGGCAGAGTTTCTTCAAATCACGAAGGCAGCCAGAGTCTGTCTGGGGTTTGGACAATCGTGGCACTGTGCAGCCGCTTCCCTGCTACATCTGCACGGCTTTACGTCATGGCCCGAGCCCTCTATGCTCCAGACAAGTGTCCAGACACCGTCTGTCTGGGCCGTCATGGAGAACAATGCACACAACGAGGACATTCACTGTACGCAGACATAGAAACACAACTTGTCATCTTGTCTGCTGTCGCTCTCTGCAGCATGTACAGTCAAACTGAAGGTCTTTTAATGAAAGTAAAACACTTCTCTCTTTCGACATCGAAATCAAACCTGGAGCGTGCTCCTGTGTCCGTTCACCGCTATAACAAAGCCTAAACTTCTTAACGGGGAATTTAGATTTCACAAGAGGTCATTTAAAGGTCACACAGTCTCTATGAAACGGTTCTTTCAAGACATGACAACTGCAAAAACACCAAATATGTGCGTGGGGACATTTTCAGCTCCGAAAAAAGTTTTCACTGAGGTGTGTTTGAGGCTGTTTGGTATCAAAGAACTTGAGACAGAAGACGGGAGGAAGCGTGACACTGATCTCGGATGACTTGGCACACCTGTCGGTAAAGTTCACGCCGAGGTGGAAGGTGGATTTAAATCATATCAAGTACGGCGGGGAACATTTGTTTAATGAACGCCTTTGCGGCGCGAAGTTGCTCAGAGATCTTTGAAAACGTGCAACATCTACAATAATCTTCTGAACTGTTGATTGTGTGGTTGGTGGCATGCCCCAACACCAACTGCCACTGGATACAGGCTATAACTCCACCTGGGACACAGGTTGGAAATAGAAGATGATTGGCAGAGATGCTTTGGTTTCCTAAATTTGCTCGGACGACTTCGAGTTCTGACTTTTGGTCCAAACCTTCATTATAAAAAGTTGTTTCTGCTGAGCCGATTAAACCAAAGCACATCTATAATCTAACAGCAGTTCAATCGTGTTAATTTACTGGCTGTCGAGTCAGAGAGTTGACACATCGTTGACGATGTATGGATGGAGTTTAACCCGAGTTTATATTTGACAACAGTGAGGTTATGTACAGACGACATATCTTGAAAGGACGATAAAGAACCGATCTATCCAACTTGTGGATCTCAGCTTAAGTTGAGCTGCTTAACTTCGCCTCATCCTCCTGTAAACAAATCTATGAGGACCCCGAGAGCCTGTTAAACTGAATAAACAACAAAGAAACAGTGTGAGTCGAGGCGTTTCCTGTCAGTGAGAGAGCCTCCTGTGTGTTTTAAAGGTCTCCAGCGGAGTTGATCTGGGCTTGAACCCTCCTGAGCTTCGTTTTGTGTTAATGTGACACACGCTTACACAAAAACACGCCGTGGGTCTGGATTATAAAAGTTGTTGTTGTGCGGCTAAAAGGGGAAGTCAGAGAGACCGAGGACATTTTTAAACAAGCATAACTAAACACACGTGTGCTGTAAATACAGAATTTCTCATCTTAAAGCATATTTATGCACACATTTTTATCCCCTACGTTGGTTTTAAGAACCGTTTGACAACAGGTCCGGTATTATAGTCATGAATTAAGAAAATCTTTTGGTGCCACATGTCCTTGCTTGTATATATTTTCAATTGTGGCAAGGAAATATTTTAATTTGAGCCGCTTTCCTCCGTTAAATCCACGTCAAAGCATAAATACATCGACTCAAAATCCAGTTTCACCGTGTCCTCAAACAAACGCAAACATTTGCCCACATCTGTGCGTTGTTTAGCCAGCTTCACATTAAAGATTAAACATGATCACTGAGCTCTCTCTCTCTCTCTCTCTTTCCTATTTGCTGCGGGATTAAACCAGTTTAACGCGGCCCAGAGACCATTAAATCCATAGCTGCTCCACGGAAGAGCTGCAAACAACAATGGGACTGATACAATGGCACTGTATATGTCAGCTGCACTCAACTCAGGAGGACCGTGGAAGAGCTTAAAGTGACCACACAGCATGGGGTCCTGAAATCTCCTCCTGAAGTCTCACTCAGTGCCAAACCAGTCAGAACAGGCAGGACACGTCCAAGAATGTGTGAAGTTTTTGTGCAAAGAGAGACAAAAAAAAAACACTTGCAGGAAGTCGTTTGACTCATTTTTAGTCAGGATTTTGGGGTAACTGTGATAAAAACTGTCCCTAAAATGTTCAGAACAGAAATGAGAGATTCTCCTACGAAGCCAAAAATCTTTTTTAAATGAAAAGTGGATTATATTTTGTTGCTGAGCCTTTTATTCACAGGTTTTCAACATTATCTGGTCCTAGAAATAATATAAATAATCCTCCTGGACATCAATTAACAGAGCATACCTTCAAAATAAAAGCAGAAGCCTCAGTGAATATATAATATTTACATATTTTTAATCATCTCTGTGCAAACTGATTAGAAAAGGTGAGTGAAGCAGAGATTATGGAGGTGTGCTTGTACGCACAGCAGCCCCTCCTGCCGTGTTACACTGTAGCGGGGAGCCACCTGCCGGGATGAAGGGAGAGCTCGGAGCTGGTAACGGATTACTCAGTAACGCGTTACTGGATGCACGAAGAGTTACCGGTTTCCTCTCACGGTGGTTGGAGATAATATTTTTTTTTAAGTTTCTATCCGCGCGTTTCGGTTCAAAGATGAAAATGAGGCTGGATCCTAAAAGTGGATCTGAAGACTTGAGGTGCAGTTTTAGATAAATGTTTGTTTTTTTGTTTTTCTGCGTTTAATCGAGGAAATTAATGTTGAAGGTGAACTCGCTCCAAATCCATCTACAAGTTTTGGAGGTTGAAACGTGACAGCAAAGCACCAACACTCAGATATTATTAATGATCAGTATTATTAATGTAAGGGTCAGGCACGGACACGGAGAGTCTCCACCCGGTTTTACGCGCGGTTATTCTCTGGTTTGTCGTGTGTGTCGGACGCGGTGTGTCTCGGATTTAGTTTCTGCGACTGAGAAAAAGTTTTTGTGCGCAACAATCAGTGCGTCAGTGAGCAAAAGGCACTCTGTTTGTCCTTTATAAAGACGCACATCGCCACAAACAGACGATTTTAAAATATCATCAGAGTTCTGTGCATGTTGGAGACACTTTAGAGAAATTTGATAATGTATTATAAATTAAAAATGTACTTTATTTCCCTTCGTGGCTCCGGTTATCTTCAGAAAACTTCAAGAAAATTTGAATTTTTGCCACTTTTTTGCGTTTTGCGTCCGTGTGTGTGTGTGTGTGTGTGTGTGTTACCAATGTCTGCTGCCTCATTGCGTGATCAGTTTGAATACCTGACCAAACTAATTGGAGTTACACCATGGGTCAATGACCAAATCCCCAAACATTGTTAAAAAACACTTAACGATCCAAACCTCCCATATTCCTGTAATTAGTATTTGTGTTTCAGTCACTGATGACGAGCCCTGTCACATGTTTGGAATAAAGTTTAGAATAAAAAAAGTGTATCCGTTCAAAAAGTGCGTAATGACGCTTGGATCGTGTTCCGGCTGCTGAAACGTCTCAACATGTTTCTTTAAACAAGTTCAAATTCTGAATTTCCAGCTCAAATTGTGCCTGAAGCTCCGTGTTGTATTTGCTGTGTTTGGATCGTGTTTAATATTTGATGAACACATCGAAACCTGACAGAAAAAAACGCCGATTCTCTATTTATTAGAAATGCGACGACTCATTAGGCCAGACAAGACAGCTGATTTTATGATTTTACGCTTTTACGCACATCAAACTGTTCCAATTCCAGCAGGTTACAAGTTCATATTTCCATCCGTGTTTATTGAATCTGATCGAAATAAAGAAGAGATGTTTGTGCTCGAGAAAAGATCGAAAAAAATGCCCGTAGGTCGATTTTAGATAGATGTCTAGAGGCCAGCGTAGAGGGAAATAGTGTACTTTTCACCATGTGTTTATGTGTTTATGTTCAGAGCACGCTGTAGTCTTATTAGTACACACAAAATATGCGCGTAAAAATATAAATTTGGAGATAAAAATCAAATTACTGACTGGAAAAACCTGCAAAAGGAACTAAAAGCACCAAGAGACGCAGTAAATCACCATGAATAGACACCTGACACAGAAAATAACAAGATTAGATAGATAGATAGATAGATAGATAGATAGATAGATAGATAGATCTGCTGAATACAAACAGATAAAAGTTTTTTTTACTATAATGGAGCTGCTTTTATACCCAGCTGTATTTAATTTGCACATAAAAAAACCTTGGAAACCTGTGAAAGCCTTGAGCCGCGAACTAAAAACACCAAGTCACCTGAAAACAGCCCAAACAAAAAAAAAAGGCTTAAAAAAGGAAACCTTAAACTTCCATCTTCCATTTTTCCCCTGTGACTGGCCTTGAATGGTTCATTTGCTTAAAAATATGCACCCATAAAGAAGATGATAATAATAACAACAATAATAATAATAAAAAAGAAGCCAGCACTGATGCCAGCTAAAAGCATTTCGATCACTGCTCCAATAGCACACGGCATTAGGGAATCTCAGAGCGCTGGGTTTAATATTTCACGCCATTACTTTTTTTTATTATTTACATTTTGTTCTCACTTGAAGGTCAGAGCGGTTTTCAGACGGCTTCATTCAGCCAATCAGCTGCTGGCCCCTGCGTCTCCTCAGCTGCAGCAGCAGGAAGCTGAGGCCCTCCCATTAACACCCCTAGTGTCAGCACTAATGAGGGACACAGTGGCTGCTCTGTGTTCCCAAATCTGCACACACACACACACACACGCACACACACACACACACACCTCCTTCCCACCTCTTTCTATGTTTGAGTGCGTTGAGTTTTTTTTGTGGTTGGCGCACTGCACAGCGCCTAAAGTTTCTGCAACAAGTGTTTGTTTGTTTTTTCACAGCAGAAGTGATTAAAGCCGAACAAACTAACACGCTGACATTTAGGATTACTTTGAATTCACAATATTTTATTTTGTGGATTTTTTTTTTCTTTTTTTTGGAAATTTGGAGCCATGAACTGCGAATTTTACAAGTCGAGCGTGGCCTCCAGACGCAAAGCAGCGCGCACTTGTGTCTGTTGAGCGTGGCCTCCAGACGCAAAGCAGCGCGCACTTGTGTCTGTTTTTGAGATTATACGGCTCTATAGTGACTCAAATCTGTTTCTTTTTATATAAATACTGGTTTTACTGGTATTGTTTCGATACAATTTGCGCTTACAAACCGAATTGGCCATACACACAGAGGGGTTGGGCTCGAAATGTGCCATGCAGCGTTCAGGAGGAGCCCGGATGTACAGACAGACA
The DNA here is from genome assembly GCF_000972845.2 of Larimichthys crocea. Lineage (NCBI taxonomy): Eukaryota > Metazoa > Chordata > Actinopteri > Sciaenidae > Larimichthys > Larimichthys crocea. The sequence goes on along the minus strand of NC_040011.1, from coordinate 10,676,611 downwards.
GACAGCAGGCCCGACGGGAAGCAACAAGATACTTTCTTTTTTTATTATTATTATTTTTACAGCTGCAAAATAAAAAAAAAAAAACACACTGTGATGCTTGGTGTGTTTTTGTATTTTTAAGACACTGTGCGTAATTTGCATTTTTCAGGCTGCTGATGTTGAATCTTGTGCCAAAGAGCTGCGAACTCATCTGATTCTGAGGCTGTTTTGTTGTTTCCATGCAGTTTTTTTTAAATAACATTGACATGTTTTAATGTCTGGCTCCATAATCTGTCACTTCTCAACAAAAACAACAAAGCAATTGTGCAAATGTGAGGCCGCGGGCTTCGGTGCCCGTGTTAGGCCTTCACAAAGACCCCGGGGCCTCGTTATGACCGACTGTTTGTGTGTGTGTGTGTGCAGCAAACATCTGAAATAAACATGTCGCTGGAAACACTGTGCGCCTGGATCTGACCCTGGATGTGGAGAAGTCAGCTCTGACTGGACTGTGCTCTTTTTTGGGGGGGCGTGGCGGCTCTTTTATTGCTCGCTTCTGATTGGCTGAGCAGCCAATTAAAGCCCAAACACACCTGTGAGCAAATTAACGACATGACCTCCAACATTGGCCATAAAAACACAAAATAACACACTTTAATATTCAAAACGATCACATTAAAATCTGCAGAGTTTCTATTAGGTTCATTCAAACGTCAGCATGTCACGTGCTTTCCTCTTACCTGTGTTTCCGACAGGTTCAGCTGCCTCGCGAGCTCCGTGCGCTCGCGGCCCACCACGTACTGACACCGCTGGAACTCGAGCTCGAGCCGGTACAGCTGCTCGGCCGTGAACGAGGTCCTGGTGCGTTTGGGCCGGTCCAGGTCGAGACCCTTCGGCAGCACGATCTCCCGGATGGTGCCTTTGGCATCTGTCCAAAACAATAAGAACATTTAGAGAACATTTAGGGAACATTTTGGAAACATATCCAACAACATTTACTCACTTATAAGTCATTTGTATATGTATATATTGTATATAAGTAAGATTAAAACTGAAGTACTAGATGATAATTTGGGTTTTAAAATTTAAACTGCACAGTTTTCTGCAGAAAATGTGCAAAAGTTCAAATATGCCGAATATTTAAAGACATATGCATCCAAAAAATATTATTATTGTTATTATTTATTGTTATTTAAAGGTTCTTGGAAGGTTTGTATTCATGTAAACATGAGCTAGCTTCCTCTGTGTAACTTTAATGTCCGCTTCCACAGCAGGACAACTGAACGCCTCACCGTGTTATATCACTCCGCCCATGTTAACTCTTACACTTCAGGCACGGTGCGCCATGATAGAAAGTCCCTGCACTGAATACAGCGACACGAACAGCTGTTATTAGTTTAAATGTGACAATCCTGTCACTGAACCTGAGGAAAATAAATAAATCTCATCCTATACTTTTATTCTAAAACGTGACTGGAGTCAGTTTGTTTTTTTTTAGTCTGGAGTGACTCTACAGGACAACACGGTGCCAAACTGATGGAATATTCATGAGCGGTGCTATAGGCTAATGGCTTTAGACACACAGGGAGAGAGAGGGATGGATGGATGGATGGATGGATGGATGGATGGATGGATGGATGCGCATCTGTGCGTCTCTGAGTACAACAAACTGCGTATGTGTTATTTTTAAACACGCCTGAATAAAAGACCCGATTGTCATCACATACACAGCTGCGTGTGTGTGTGTGTGTGTGTGTGTGTGTGTGTGTGTGTGTGTGTGTGTGTGTGTGTTTAAAATAACAGCAAACATGTGAGGAGGTCTGCTGCTTAAATTAGAGGCTGCGTGAGTGATAATTGATCCATATTCAGAGCGAGCTGAGGTTTGGGTAAAGGTTAATTGTAGATGTGGGTCGGTTTTTGCGTGAACTCCAATTAAAATCCTTCATTTAACGCCGCTGCGTCACAATGTTGTATTGTAGACTTTATAAGACATGTATGTGGATGTAAAATACGCACACACACACACACACACACACACACACACACACACTGCGTCTAAAACTGATATTTAATTCACCTCAAACTAGTTAGAAAATGGAACCAAAGGCTTCACTCTCAACTGTTTCCACTCCAAGTGATAAGGCAGTGTGTCATCATCTATAAACAACAACAACAACAGTCTTGGGTCTTTAAATCTGCATTATTGTGCATTTTATTTTCAGTTGAGTTTGTTCCACCCTGTTGGCTGGAAGGCTGTCCTGATTTTTCAAGAATTGGCTACTTCGATATTTGTTTGTCTGTTAAATAGAAGAAAAAAATATATTTAATGGTAGCAAATTAAAATATTATCCTGGATGAGGTGTGTCAGCCATCACACAGGATATTGTCTACACTGTAAAACAATAAATAAATAAAAAAAATTAAAAAATCACAATTTCTTGATTTAATTTTGCTCTAATCAGTTCTTTTATTTCTCTTTTAAAAACTTCTTTCCCCGCATTAAAATCTTTATTTTTTATTTTTCTTTGGCTGTCGCCGATTTGTTCGTATTTATCACATTGAACTGAAGCGCAGGCCAGACAAGAGCTGCTCTTTGTCCAGAGGTTTTGAAGTCATGAAATATGCAATTCAATAAAATATGAAGAGCCCTGAATTAAATATGAAACAAAACTGATTGAACCCAACATCCACAGTGTTTCTATAGAGACGTTACACCAACTAAAACACTCAAGTAAAAAAAATATTGAATAATCTCATTTTTTTTTAAATTGGTGTGTTTGTGCTTCATCTTCTGTTGTATTAATGTTTATTTAAATCACCAGGTGAACGACACGTTTGTCTTTGAACGCAGCGGGTGTAGTTGAAGGAGAGTCGGTGCGTAAAAGGAAAAGTGCGGAGTGTTTTTGGTGCAGCGGTTGAATTCATTAAGGTGTTTAATGACGCGCAGTAAATCCATCACGTCTATACGTCCTGATCTGTGTTAAACAGTGACTCCAATCACACATTTACAGCCATTCCTCAGTGTTTGCATATAGGCCGGAGCTGCGTAATGAAAACAAGAGGACGTCTCCATCTTTACGCACGCGTAATAACTTTGCGTAATGTGTCGCCGGGCGAGTAAGAGCCTGCACCAGATATGCTACAAACCCAAATCTCGCAGATGCGTATACTTGCACATTTTCTCTCCAGAGAAATACAAATATCTAAAAAACAGAGAACGTTTGAGAGCAGTGGAGTGGAAACCAGCGGCTTGTACGCAGACCTGCTGACCTCTCGGTGACCCCCCTCCCCAGCCTCGCTGCAGAAAAGCAGAGCATCCAGACTCAGGCGTGAAAAACAAACCCTGACGCTGCAGGCGTCGTTGGCTCACTGCGGACTGTACAGTACAGTAGAGGATAGCACCTCCTCATGTGATGGGAAGCATTAACAAACGTGCTGATGATTCACAGAGAATCCATGAGCACCAGATCTCATAAGAGAAACAGTCAATTTAATGAAAAAGCTGCCTGACACATCACAGTAGATTCAGATTCTCCTTCTTTCTTCACCTCTCTGCGTTTCCTCTCCTTTATTGCTCAGAGCTAAACGAGCCGCACACGCTGCACTGACTGAATCATCCAACACAAACATTAAACAGAGCAAACAGAGGCCGAAAATATTCACATCCATTCTCCTTTAACCGAAGAAATGACAGGCCGACATATTGATCGTGTCCAGAGCAAACAGTCACACAGCACAGCGAGGAAAGATCCTGCGCACAGACACAGCAAACACCAGCAGAGACTTAAATATGTGTTTTTTTAAACGAGGATCTGAGTGGAGAGGAGGAGTGTTTGTTCTTGGAAAGCATTTAAATAAAATAAATAAATCTATATTTTTTTAATGCAGGAAACTTCACAATAACTCAAAAGAAAAAAACTGTTTTTATGTTTGCAATTACAAAGGTGTTAAATGCAAACCTACATGCACACAGATATATTTATATATTTATATATGTATATATTTATATATGTATATGTTCTATGTATGTTTTCTGGAGCCTGGTGACCTTTAAGCTTCCCTGCAACCATCCAACACATTTACTGAACTATTGAATTTTCTATAATTTAACGTGCAAACATAAACTGAGTTTGATGTTTTTGGAGCTGTTGAGTCTTAACACAGACCTATTTTTTAAAAAAATAGAATTATTGGGAGTAAATATTTAGAGAATAAAATACAAGAAATAAATGATAGCAGCGTTTTTTAAAAATATATTTTTAGATTTTTTTTTTTTTAAAGAAGTCTCAGGGTGGTTGAGAGGCTGCTGGCCTCCTGCAGGGGGGCGTGGACACTGGGAATAATGTTGAATTAAATATTATTCTGACGTTCATTAACGTGAGGTCGGCACACAAAGGCAATCAGCGTCTGACATGGAACACACACACACACACACACACACACACACACACAAACCCACACACACACACACACACACACACACAGCCTTATGTGATTATTGATGAAGAGCTTCATGATGTTTTATCTTTGTTGATTATCCTCATCAGTGTCCACATTATTATTATTATTATTATTATTATTATTATTATTATTATTATTATTATTCAAACTTTCACACACACACACACACACAAGGCCCAGCTCAATTCTTTGACTATTGATCTGACCAATCAATTGATTTATTTTCAAAATAAAAGCAGCTGTGACAGATGATCTGTGCCAAACAACTATTATCTGAGCTGATTTTTTATTTTATTTTTATTTTTTTTAAATATATTTTCATACATATATTTCTATGCTATTTATTAGAAGTGGACTCTTGCAGGTGTGGTCTGGTGTTACAATCATTTGGGTATCACGGAAGTGAAAGTAGCCTTTTGTTATGAGAGCAGGAGTCCACCCTGCAGCAGAGGTGTTGACCACTTTGTTTAGAAACGAACCTTTAAAATATTAATAATAACATTAAATTAATACTGGCCTTCTTTCAGTTTGTGGTGTTTTCTAGTGGCATGATTTGAAGAGGGGAAACACTAAATAACTAAAAATATTTTTATTTCAGATTTATATTTTTCTTTTATTATTTAAATAGTTCTGTGTGTCATTAGGTCTGTGGAAGCTTTTAATCAGGATCCTTATTGATTTAGATTTTAATTAGGGTTAAAATCCTGAAGTTAAAATGGCCTCATTTCCCTCCAAACTCTCTCACACACTCACAGTGTGACACTGGGTTTTTACGCACGGTGTTTCAGTCCACTCACCTCTCACTAATATCCTCCGACAGTAGTCTGGGTCCACTCCCAAAAGTTTGTCGTGTCCGTCTTCGCTGGAGGACGTCGGGGTAGATGCTGATGTCCCCGGGGTGTCGGTGGAGCTCTGAACCGGGGACCGGCTCCCTATCTCGGCGCGGCACTTTGTCTCCATCCGGTCCGGGCACAGCGGGTTGGGTCCACAGCGGTGGTTCCCATCGCCCATAGTCGTGGCCTGATCGAACATCTACAAGTAAGTTAGACTCTCTCTCTCTCTAAAACAAAAAAAAAGATCTTCCTCTGTTTGTCGCTTCTGCTGCTTCACCCTCGTCTTTCTACTTTCTTCTCCTCTTTGCAAGTGTTCTCCAGAGACGAGGAGAGCATGCCCTCCTCTCGGTCCAAAATAATAATAATAAAAAAGTAGATCCAGTTACAAGGGAAACATGCGGTCCTGCAACGGGACCGGGGTGCGCTTCAGGTGTCGCGGCATGACTCGCGGTCCGGAGTCCAAACCAAAGCAAGAGGGAGTCGGCTGAGGGGTGATGATGGTGGTGGAGAAGGAGCAGGAGGAGGAGGAGGGGGAGAAATCTGTGGATCCTGCTCTAACTATAGTAGCCAGAAGAAATGCATGGTGCAGGCTGGGAAGGTACAAGAGGGCAAAGCAGATCTATGGAGGAGCGGGGAGGTGCCACAAACACACACACACACACACACACACAGAAGCTCACCCACGTAGAAATAAAGTGAGAGGCGGTGCACAAGAAGAAGAAGAAGAAGAAGAAGAAGAAGAAGAAGAAGAAGCTCACAGTTCACAAAGCCAGGGAAGAAAGTTTCTCCTGGGTTGTCCAAAAAAAAAAAGAAAGAAAGCAGCAGCCTGGTCCTGCAGCCCCCCGGTCACATCGAGCGCGTCTGCGGATCCTTGATTGAGAGTTGTTGGTGGTGCTGAGATGGCCACAGAAAAAAAAAAGAAAAGAAAGGGGGGTCGGTGGTCTTCTGCTTTTGGAGAGCCCACAAGAAAAGATGTCTGCAGGAGGGGAGGGGGGACTGTCGGGGAAATGGTCACATTTGCGCACAGAGAGAAGTCTGGAGCACTCTGTGTCAGTTTGGATCAAATTTGCGCACAGAGCTGAAACATCACGTCTTGGAGCTGGAGGGGCGGCGCGCACAGCCCTGGCCCCGACACTAACACCGGAGAGAGATGTCGGTGTGTGCTGGATAACATTTGTGGTGACACGGTTACACTTTACGGAGAAGGCTGAACACCACACGTCTACGTCATTTCCTGGACACGCAGGGTCGTCGCCGATTGGTCCGACGGTTCAGAGAGCACGTTTTTTGACAAGAGGAGGATGAGCGGGCGCTGCAGACCGGGATCAGGCGCAGGAGGAGCCGAGAGATGATGAGGGCTGTGCGCGCTTTGGCGCTCTTGGAAACAGCCAGAAAACAAAAACAAAACAAAAAGAAACTCTGACTCTGACATTTTCTTTTTGTTTCTAGCAGTGGATGAACCTCTGACCCAGTGAGGTAAATTAAAACACATCACTCAACCAAAGACTTTCTGAGAGAAAAAGGAAGTTTACATGCCAAACACGGGCCCATGTATGGAGGCCAATGTATGTCTCCACACAAACAGACAGTCTGCGGTCATATTTAAGTCTTTTTACTCACAATCTTCCATTTGAATCTGTTTTTAAATAGTGTAGTGTCTCCAAAAACTCATTCTTGGTGATTTCTTCTGGAAATAAATGCAACATTAAACATTTTTATGCTGAATAATCTTTTTATTCGGTTCTATAAGTCGCCTGATTTTGATTAAAAACCAACAAATTTGAGTCTGAACACTTTTTTTTTTAGCACACATACCTGATTAACATGTGGCCGTGTTGAAACATTATTGTTGTGGTGTCATTTCTAATTATAAAGTGTGATTATTCCACAATGCATCTCAGTAATAATTTAAATGAAGTGATGAATAACTTTTTGAAGTATTCTACCCAGCGTAGCGTTTAAATGAAACATTTTAATTCAAATTATTATTATATGTTTCACCGTAAATCAACTTAAATGCTGTTCACACTAACGTCTGATGATAAATAGTTATAATAAGGTTTCCATATTCAGGCTCTGATTCAAACTTTGATTTTTAAACGTGTGTTTATATACTGTAGTACATTAGTATCTATGTATAGTGATACTTCACCAATATTTCCACATTTACACAATGCATAGAACACAAACATATATATATTTTTATACTATTTTGTTATATTTTATTTATATCATGCAGTTTTACTTAAAGTTTAAATGTATTTTATTTATTGATCTTACTGTTAATGCCTAATCTGACACACGTTAACCCACATTTAGAATTAGTTTGAATGACTTCTTCATTAAAATGCCTCAAAATAAACTAAAATTCAGTTTTTCTCATCTGAATCAGAGTGTGTGTTCAAGTCAATATGTCAAATTTGTTATTCGGGAGCTGTAAAAATATATTTTTTTATTCTTCTTGACTTCTTTCTGTCATAAGGAAACCTAAAATTCAGGCTCTGAAGCCAGTTCATGTTTATGAGCAGAAACCGAGCAGTGTTATCTTTTACAGACTCTGTTTCTCATCAACTGCATGAAGCACTCTGTCATTAAAACCAAGTGTTTGTGTTTAGGAGTCTGTATAAATGAAGGTGACCTGCCTCCATCAGTCTACACGCTCTTACACTCGTCCGCCTGGTGACCGATGAGAAGAAAATTCAGTTTTTCTGTTCAACTGAAACACTATCATGAGCACAGAACATCGCCTGTGTAATCTCAGCAGAGCCCGAGACACAATCTACATTACAACATAATCCAATTTTTTAAAAAAAGCCTGAAGATGATCAGATAGTTGAACCTGGAATAAGTTATCAGATTCAACAGGTGTTCCTGTTACTTTGTGCACACACACACACACACACACACACACACACACACACACGTCTTGTTTTATGAATTGTCGCTGCACTCCTACAGAAGCTAAGCGAGCTGTTAACACATAATCAGAGAGAAGCACTGCATGGAAAAAGAGGAGCGTAAACGGAGGCTACTATGTGTCATTTACTGTATGCATGCACAGCAAACACCACCTCCTCCTCCGCCTCCTCCACCTCCTCACAGGCGGCTCAGGATTGATGTTGATGTTGCAGCCTGTAGTTTGTTGTGATTGTGAGATAATTTCGAACTGAAACACGGGGAGGAATTTCCTCTTTACAGGTGAGACGTCTTTGAAAACACTGCAGCGAGGCGACGAAGAAGCGAGGGAGGAGGGGGATAGGAAAAGGTGTTTTTTTTTTTTTTGGAGCCGGATTATATAATTATAGTTTTGCTGTGTGTGTGTGTGTGTGTTTTTTCTTATTTTTCTTATCCGAGGCCGTAATTACTGCTCACAGCCATGGGTCGTTACTCCTTTCAGCTGGCCTAATCTCACAGAGGATGAATAGAAACTGTCAATCAGACGCTGCACTCAGCAGCGAGACAAGAGGGGACTGATTGCTGCTGCTGTGTGACACACACACACACACACACACACACACACACACACACACACACACACACACACACACACACACACACACACACACTTCTTCCTCCTTCTCTGCTGCAGTGTTTTCAGCCTCTCTGTCTCCTGATGCTGCAAAACCTCCAAAAAAAAATTTAAAGTTCATCTTTTTTTTTTATTTTTTTTTGATGACCGCTCAGCTTGATTTCAGTCTTTAGGAGCATTAAGAAAAATAATCAATGTGTCGTTCTGTGATTAGACTGACACCTCCTCTGATACAGAAAACTACCTGAAAATATGTATAGATATAGATTCTTGCTTCTTGGCAGCCTGAGGCAGAAAATAAGATGAAATAAATACGTAAAGTTTAGATCAGATTGATTTTTTTACACTCAAGTTTTGTCAGTGTTGAGCTTCTATATGTCGTCGCCTGTAGTGAGTATTTCCATTTTCTGCTACTTTATACTCCTCCCTGCTGCATTTCAGAGGATAACATTGAGCTTTTTTTACCATGTATTCATGTGTTTGTGGTCCATACACAAATATACACGGAGTAAGATCTATATAAAATAACACGAGGAATATAAAATAGTTTAAAAGAAGACTGGAGTTAGATGTTTACATGACACGTACATATTCATTAATATGTTTGCTCTGTAAATAACTTATAAAGAGTACAGATGCAGCATTTACAGTAACTTCTACTTGAGTATTTCCATTTTCTGCTACTTTACACTGCATTTTAAAGGACAGTGTTGTAGTTTTTACCATGTATTTATGCTACAGATGTCCACACGAGCATATGTCTATATACAGTGCTTAGTTATTAAAGGGGGAAAAAGAAATAAGGAATATAAAATAGTTTAAAAGAAGACTGGACTTAGATATTCAGATTACACCATATTCATTAATATACTGCGTGTTTTCAAGTGCTTGCTTACAATATTATTAATATTATTGTATAGAAGGAGTTTTTACAGCTACTTCTACTCGAGTATTTTCATTTTGTATGTACTTTTTTTTACCATGTGTTCATGTGTTTATAGATCAGAGGATGTTTAATTCACACAAATATGGTGAATAAATGACATATATAATATAATATATATAAAATGTTTTTAAAGATGACTTGAGTTAGATGTTTACATCACACCATATTGACAAGTGCTTGCTCATGGTGGGCATTGTTGAGTCTCTGTGAATAATACTATAACGATCACAGTCTGTGTGATCATTATAAGATAATTTGTTATGATTCGGTGCTATATAAATAAAAATTGATTTGTGTTGAAATAAAAAATGATGCATGCTAAATTACCCAACAGTTCATGATGTTTAAATGTTACATGCATCGACTCTTCTGCTACTTTTTAAGCTTTATTTGACTGAAACAATATTTTAAAGGCAGCAGGATTTTGCATGGAGCTCAACTATCACTGAGTTGAAGGAACTTGAGCTGTAGTTTTCTTTAAAGTCAGCAGTAGGGGAGATGAATTTACTTTAGATAACTTTAGATAAGTTCTGATCTGTCTGCTGTTTCCAGTAGAATAATGTTATTATTATGTAATTTATTATGGTGAGCTTTCAGCCTGAAACCAATCTGCAATCTGCGTCCTTGATATGTTGTTTCTATATCATGATGATGAGGAAACCAAATCATATTTCTGCTCCAGACTTCATTAAGTCGCATATGTCCTGCCACATGATACTGATGCCTCTAAACAGAGTAAAAACACACATCTACTCTGTGCCTGCGAATGCCCACAGGCCAGAAGGAGGAAAAAAAAATGTTTATTTGCACCATGCACCGACTGCCTCATCCTGCTCCCTCCTCCCTTTGTCCTAAACTCTACTCTGTGTGTGCGACTGTGCCTCGTGGAGATGAATCTGATCAATCAGATCAATCAACAGAGATTACTGTAATCCCAGAGGTCAGAGGGAGGGCACCGGGCCACTCAGAGTTCACACATCCCGCACAAGCTTCAGACAAATCTGTGCAGGAATGGCAAACATTTGGCCGCATGAAACTGAGATTTTTAAATCGAGATTCAAGAATTAGAGTTCAGAACAGTGAGTGCAGCTTCTGTTTGATCACAGCTGATGTATTTAGATATTTAACCCTCTACCTGAAGCAGAAATGCTATTTTAAGTGTATATTTTTAATAAAATGTCACATATAAGCATTTGTAGGATGTGTGATTATTACAATAAGTTGAAGGAAGCGCGCTGCGAGCCGTCTGGAAGCCGCCTCAGTGCGTAAAGTGGACGCAGACGCGCTGAAGGTTTATTATTATTTTTTATTTGAGGGCTGATGCTGCAGGATGCAGGTGCTTTGTTGAAATAAAACCTTTGGAATGAGGAGCGGGAGAGAATGTGGCGCAGGGTGGAGGTAAAATGTGCGCAGGAGTGTGATGGACACTCAGCTTTACGCAGCGTTTATTGCGAGTTTATTAACGGACAGACTGGTCTCATCTTTATGATCAAACATCAGCGACTGAAGTCCAGTCAGAATTTAAAATACATATTTATCAAAGAGTTTTTGTTCTCGACTCTCAGGTCATAAACTTGACTGAACTTTTGTTTACAGGCTGTTGCACGCAACGATTTTTTATTTTATTTTTTGTCATGTAGTCAAACTAAGAAATAATGTTGCGCGTTACAGGCGCAAATTATCTGGTAAATACAGTAAATCACAGAGGGCACGTGAGCAAATATTTGCAAAAATAAATAATTAATTAATAATAAAATAAAGTAAAAGCCTGCAGAAACTTTTCGTTCAACCGAATGTCTAAAAAACTCTAAAGAATGTCACTTCATTTGAATAAAATTTGGGTTATTTTCAAAAATCTATGAATCATCATAGATACTTTAATTATTAGTAGTTACTGAGTGCTGCTTAAAACTTGTTGTTGAATTCATATTTACTGGCAGTGAAGTCAGTGAACTTATAACTTACATAAATGCTGATAAAAATATTTTGTTGCACACTTTCAAATAATAAATATAGATATAACACGAGATGAAATGAAATAAAGTAATGTAAAGATGTTTAACTGGGCGCATTTTAAAGTCTAAAGTTTAAAAATTAAATATTATATAAATATTAAATATAAAAAAAACATTTCTCAGCATTAAAGGGACAAACTGTAAAATATGGTCGAGATTAAAGATTGAATAATATTCTGCCTGCAGAGCTCAAAGATGTTAGATATTTCTCACCGATACATGAACAAGTTCATATTAACGCACATGAACACCAATACTAGCACTATTAACTAGAATAAAACTAATTAAACATGTTTTTTTTTCTCCTGCTCTGCTCTGAAATATACTCAAATAAAATCACACACCCGGGAACAGAAACATTCTTTGGATGTGCGTAAAAACTGAGCCGGTGTGAAAAAGGACCGAGTTAAACATGTTTCTTCATCTTTTCATACAAACTGAGACCTCCGCAGCTCCGCATCACTATCAGCCTCTTGTAGAATAAAAATAAAAATAAAAATAAAGTTACAGACTCCTCTGGTCACAAAGCTGGACTCTCCTGAGCTCTGTTAGTTTGTGTCTCATGAAGCAGCAGCGTGGCTGTTTTGTCTGGATTCAGCTGCAGGACGCAAACTGTCCTGAGAGAGCAGAGCCAAACATCTCTGAACTCTTCAAACTTTCTTCTTTCAGTTCCTCATGTTAATATCTTCCCCTAATATCAAAATCAAAAAATCAAACTTTTAACATCAAATGTAAATGAAAAGGCGTAAAGTGTTCAGTGTTTGTGTTGGAGTCTATTTGTGGCAGCAGTTTAAGATTGGTTATATAATGGCTGGAAATGTGCCAGATATTTAAAATCGCTGCAGTCTTATTGTTGCAGATTGACAGGGTGTAAATAAAGTTTTAATTCAAGAGTTTTTGAAGGTATTAGAAGTTCAGCACAAGCTCACATACAACCCAACGCCCCCTAATGTCTTTAAATATTCACATTTATCTTTATAATGTTGAATTTCTACTTCCCATCACACAGACTGGTTAGTCTGCCCTCTCCTGACAGCCAGCAGTGAAAAAAAAAGTTTATTTAACTGTTTAAGAGAAGTTTGCTTTCTATCAGTGTTTGTGATTTATTGGTCATAAAGCTGACAGCTTCCTATGAGAGTCACTGTGCTGTAATCATGCTGGACGTCCAAAAAAATCATTTTGTTTTAAAATCTACACGGCAAACCTAAACCAAACATGTTTATATGACCCTCCATATGTCTGCAATGCAATTATTCATAGCTAATATTAGTTTAGTCTTGGTAATTCAGAAAAATATTTAAAAAAATTATGCAACCCAGTCTCTAAAAGTATAAAACAGCAAAGGAATCCACACAGAAATCCAGGAATTAGAATATAACTCTTTAAAAAATATCAATTAATTTGTGGCAAGCTAAAGATTTTGTGTGTAATTTCAAATATTCTTTTATTTTAAGTTAAATTTCTGACTTGCACATAAAAACTAAAACACAAGGAAAAAGTTACTTGTTAGAACCTGAGTCAATAAAATGTCGACAGAAGTGTTGTTGAGTCTTAAAACTACTTGGTGAGTGTTGAAAACAGGTCTATTTTCACACTCCTGAACCGGATTTTGGTTTCTTTACACACTAGTTTAGTTCAGTATACAATATATAGCTCAATATGCATAGGCAGTATGTTTCCAATAAGTTAAAATGAGTTGAAATTAATCAAAATCCCAGAAAAGACGTTCACATTCACCTGAAATGTTGATGTCAATATTTCAAAAAGGAAAATCGAGCGTCCAGAAATGTTTCTCAGTCTCCCGGAGCCTCGAGAAAAGAGATTTGGTCATCAGAGCAGCGACGTAGACTGCCACCAAGTGTCCCTGCGCTGAACTGACAGAAGGAGAAGTAGCAAAACTTACACACATTTCTTTTTATTGAATATACTGGACATTAAAAAATAAAAATCACACTCACGGGGGAGCAAATATATCAACAAATTAACTGCTACATTCTTCAAACAGTAACCTACTGAGCACTTCAGAGAAGAAACAAACCAGACTTTGACCTATACTACACGCAAGCAAACATCAAATCAGTCGATTTTTTAATTTGCACTACACCAACAGCTTGTGGTCACTTTATGCAGAGAAGTTTCACACAGAATCGTTTCCTTTAAGGCTGATGTATTCGACAAAAACAAAAGAAAAGAGGAGATATTATAGGGACAGTGCCAGGGCCAGATCATGGCACTTTCTCTGTGAGCACAAATGTAAATGAAGCAGTGCTGACGGAGTGATTGTGCCCGTCAGCAAGCAGATGGAAGAAGTGGGATTGAAACACTGGAAAGACCTCAAACAAGCAGCTGTTATACTGAATCTGTGTGGTGTGCTCCAAAACTGGTTTGTCGTGTAGCTACAGTATGTGACAGGATGGTTAAACATGGAGTTGGTACAATGAAAGGCACTTGTGTCGCATGTGTGTTCTGAAGGCGTTGTAAATCCAAACCAAAGAAACAATTCCTTCCCAAACTCTTTCTTAAAAAGAAGAAATCAAGCCAAAGTACGCTCATGCAAGATTATTTTCAATAATGGTTATTTTCTTGATTAGTAGATTGGTCAAAAATACTGAAAAGATATTTGTCACAAGTGTTTAAACGTCTTTGTCAGATCAGAAGTCCAAAAAAATCCACATAAATTATTAACATTGACAAAGTTATAAAACAAAGACGTGCAGAAAATCCTCACATTTGCAAAGCTGGTGCCAGAAAATGGTGATTTCAACTAATCCATTATCAGAATAGCTGCAGATTAAGTTATTTGTTTAACCGACCAATTGTTTCATCTCCATCCATACAGTACACAGCACATGTGCTTAAATCTGGGATTGTTTAAATTCTGTGAGAAGTGGCAAAACATTAAAAAAAAGATGTTTGCAGCTCGACAACGAAGAAGTTTGGTGGCAGAAAAATGTTTCCGAGATCCTAAAACTCAGATTTCGGTGTCAGTTCCTCGCAATAAAAAGACAAAGCTCTTCTTTCTATACGCACTATTTGACACAAATGTTTAATAATCATACAGGGAGATCCAACTGGAACATTATTACTTCTGCTGCAGCTGCTTTCCACACATACGCCTATATATAATATATATACGTTCACACGTGTTGTTTGGGATTTCCTGGGAAGAAGAACTTCAGTAGTAGTGAGTTACAATTCATGAAATAGTTGGATTTTTCCTTTAGATGTAGAACCCTGAGCACGCTGGAGGACATATATCAGCCTGCAGCGCCCCCTGATGGTTAAACAGCGACATTACATGCATTGCAGCATTGCTAATCTTTCTCCCTGAAACGTGCAGATTCCTTTATTCCTTCTTTAAAAGGTCAGTTTTATAATCTACTTAAATAATTAAATAATAAAAGAGCCCTTGTTTACTCCATCACCTATAATAAATCCACGTTGGATACAGTTTGTACATCAGGGGGAAGAGTGAACCGGCGCACAAGAGGTCGTGAAAAGGAGCTGGACTGATTCAAAGAGTGCTGCTGCCCTCTAGAGGTTCATTAAGGAAAACACAACTACAGGGTGGATGAGGAGAGATGGTGGAGCTGCAGAAAGATGGAGCAAATGTACAAACTGTCAATGCTGTCAATGTGGTCAATCCAAAAACCGAACACTTGAATCACACTGGAGGCTTCAAACACTGTACACTTTTTCTATTTGGGAGAATGGCTGCTGTGTATGTGTGTGTGTGTGTGTGTTGTGTTTATTAAGTGTATGTCAGTAAGTATGTGTGTACTTCAGGGAGGAAAGAAAGCAGAAGCTTTAAAGCTTTTAGTCAAATCCCTGCCAGTCGCTCTGCTCGGAGTCGTACTCCAACTCGACACCGATACAGCGAACTCCCTCCAGCAGCATCGGCGTACCGTGGTGACGATCTGTGACAAGTGACAAAGAGAGAAAGAGGGGAATAAATGATGTTGGTTCTGATGTTTCAGGCAAAGTGCATCTGCGGTTTTTATCTAGAAGCGTTAGTTCTGGTTTAACAGACTTTACAGGCTCGACTTCTGAAGATGTTTCCAGGATACAACCTGCACCTGCTGAGATGAAGCCACACTGTATTAAAACTTTGATTCCAGTCTAGTCCACCGTCTTTTAAACAGTTTTTAATATCTGTAACGAAGACCAGGAATCACACTAACTCCTGGAGAGTCTGATACCTTGGCTTTTTTGTACTTGCAGGCAGAGTTGTAGCAGTCCGAATCAATTGGTCTTGGTCTCGATTCTGGTCTCAAGGTGACTTTTTCAAGGTCTCCTTCTTGTCTTGGAATCAACTGCATTTTTACTGGGTCTTGTCTTGATTTTATTTCAACACAGTGTCCAATAGAAAACACACAGTAGTCAGTAAATTTTGCGATGTAATGCTTACTAAGATGGCTGGGACTGCGCCTCACCCAAAGCAATGTGGAAAAATATTAACTACATATGTAGGCTATGTACTGTCTGGTCTTGGTCTCGACTAAGTCTTGCCCTGCCCTTGGTCTTGACTTGGTCTCAATCCCTCAAAGTCTCGGTCATGATATGGTCTCGGTTAAAGTGAATAAATGAAGACTAAACTGTACAGGTGGAAACAAATGATAGTTCTGTCTTGACTGAACCAAACGCAAACTTCCATACAGTGCTCGGTGAAAGAACTGAAGTTTAAATTAAAATTTCTATTTTATAAACAAGATTTCTTTTAATGTAAAAAAAGAAATCTGTGACATTGTGGGGCCACAAGTGTTCGTACAGAAGTTGTGAAGATGGTTAGGATACTCTGAATTACAGAAAGTTAGAAAAACCCAATGCTTTTTAAATGCATTTTGAAAGACCTGGAGACTAAAAGTTGGGGTGTTGATGCTTAAATAGATTTTTTTGGATTCACGGCTTGTACAATTTTTGTTTTTCTGGGATGTTTAATGTTGTTATACTGTTTTTTGTTTTGTATCTGTTTCAATTCATGTGTTCTTAGTTTGTGCTGCCGCCTGTCTTGACGAGGACTCCGCTGAAAAAGAGATTTGTAATCTCAGTGGGACCTTTCCTGGTTAAATAAATAAAACCACGTTACTCCTTCAAGATAAAAAGCTCACAGTCAAATATCAGTCCCAAACTGCAAGAACATAAACCATGCAGTGGGAGAAAGAACCGACTGAGACGCTTTGTTTAAGGCAGCACTTCCCCCTCAGACCCCCTCCTCTATGGAAGTATCTGCTTTCATGCAGTTTAAGACCCTCTCACGTGGGTCACGGGAACGTCCCGCTCAGACGTTTGTAGTCCTGTCTGCAGAGCACAACACGGGAAATGATCAACAGAGTTCTGTCACCAAATGAGCAGCCTTGTGACCTGTGAACATTAGTTTTGGTAGACCATGCCTGTACTCTGCATCCAAAGCAAACAATGAACACGTTTAAACGTGGGACATTCGACAGGGGAACAGTTTAACCCACACAGCATTCATTTTCCTGATTACCCCCACCTTAGGCAACCCACGCGTGTGAGCCGGGTTCACTATGGAATTCTTGGTATGCACAAAAATAATGAACAAATGCATTGGTGGTTCAGTGGTAGAATTCTCGCCTGCCACGCGGGAGGCCCGGGTTCGATTCCCGGCCAATGCAACACACTTTTCTCCGCTTGTCCAATGCGTACAACAGAGAGAAAGGACTGTGCAAACCTACGAGTGCTGCCAATGTAAATAAAAGGTATATAATCATGATTAGAGCAACAAAAAGAAAAAACATTTTCAGCATCGACTACTAAATGTTGATTTTACTTCGCCCTTTACAGAACGTGACAGAGCCCAAGAGGACCGTCTTCAAACAGTCCGAAAGCTGAATATATTTCATTACAATGATTTAAAGCCACAAATCTGAGAAGATGGGACTGGCAACGATTAGTCACTGATCTAAACGCAGCACAGTGCAGTCCAGAGGCAGAGATTAATCCTTTGATCTGATCGTGATCCAGGCCTCACTTATACACAAACATCTGGACAGATGTTCAGGTCATGCCTTGTGAGTAAAAATAAACACACAGCACAAGCATCATTCGTCATTAAACACGTCAATACACGTACACAGGGCACAGACTACTTGGCCACTTTACTTAAATCTCCATCTGCCGGCACAAACGTCTGATTCAGTCTCACTGACAATGACAACTAGAGGCTCTCCTCTGCCTCGGGGAGCTTTACAACAGCAGAGATCAGAACAATAATGCATAGTATACGTTCTAGTCTTATTATGTGAGAATATTTAGAAAACTTCAGGGTTCTCACGCCGCCTTAAACATCAAACTTCCCAGGCCCATTTCCCTCAGATTTAAGGCAGAGATGTGGATTAAGGTTAATTACTGTTACCTGGACAAAATATGTAATTTCAAGAACTTTCAATGACCGATGTCAACATTTAAAAACTTACAAGGGCTTTATTTCCCCATGAAATGTTGGTAGACCAAATTAATCTTCCTGTTTTTAAGGACTGTTGGTGATGGTCAGTGCTGTCAAAATGTTTCTGAGTCAGCAGCAGGTGGCAGCAGAACACACGTGGAAAAAAAAGTGCCAGCTCTCACTTTAAATCTAAAAGAGGCAGAAATTAGAGACTCTGGGATATTATGTGTCTGTATTAGTGACGCTAACAGGCTTCAAATGCTGATTTAAAAAAAAACACAAAACATATTGGCTGCTGTTTTAATAGACGGTTCATTGTTAATCGTTCCAGCTTCTCTTGTATCTTTAGGTTTTGGACTGTTGTTGTCGGACAGAAAAGGCATTTTAAACACATCACTTTGGGCTCCAGCTAATTATTTTTTGGCATTTCATAAACCATAAACGATTAACTGAGATAATAATTGTCAGAGTAACCGATCATGCATGAAAATAATTGTTCCATGTGCACTTTCTATGATGATTAAACAGGCAGAAATGTTAATGTTTAACAGCGAAAAATAGTTTTGACTTTATATTGTCATAGTCTCTTAATGTCTATGACCTTATCCTTTAGTGGCTTAAAGTCCGACATAAACTAATCAGTGTAACTCAAAATGTGGTAAACCCCAAAATGATTTTTCTAATAGGAAGTCCTCTGAAGAAAGAATAAACAGAGTGAGGTATGGATCATCAGTTTCATCTGGATTTAACACAAATTTTAACCAAATCTTTCAAAAATCTGCAAAAGAAAATACGAATGACGCATTTCCACTATCCACCGCTGCTGAGGGACTATTAGGAGTTGGCTAAATTGAGTTAGTGGCTCTAATTCTCCATCGCAGAAGAAGAGAGCACAACAGGATGGGCGTAATTAAAAGAGCATCAGTCGATACAGCGTGGAGAATATGATGTAAATGTGTCATTTATGTTTGTTACAGTCACTCACTGATCTGATGTTCTCATCTGCAGCTATTTTTTAATCTCTCCAGTGGGTACACTTTGTTTTTATGTGCTAAGATTCAAACATTTCTGTGATATTTAACCTTTTCAGTGAGAAATTTCAAAAAAACCTTTCAAAAAAAATGTGACAAAAGGTTGGCTACAGAGTGTTGCAATGTGTAGAAAAATAAGATTACTATCACTTATACTTGTCAGGTAACCTCACCCATGACTCTGGCGTGAACTTTGACTTTAACGCAGGCGTCCTCGACGGTCTCGCTCAGCAGCAGCACCTCCTCACACAGGACTCCCTCATGCTGGGCCATGTACTCGCACGTCACCTTCAGACCTCCTGTTAAAAAAACACGGAGAGAGAAAAACACAAAGAAAAAACAGAGGATTGGATTTCTTCTTTTGCCAAACACACACATGAACACTGTTTGTTTGTCTCCCTGCACGAGACTGTGTTTTGAATATATGGATCAGACCGATACGAGACAGAAAATCGTGCCAACAGGATGGAAAAATATACAGTCACGATTATATTAAACGCCTGCTGCTGTGGACATCAGACACGTACGCAGCGCCAGACGCAGTGTAATATAAAGGGTGTTACAGTAATCTGCAATTAAAGGTCAGTAACCTGCTTCAGTTACAGGCATTTAGTGGGCAGGCGGCCAAGAGAGGATCACCTTTACCCCAAATTAGCAGGTTTAGCAGTGAGACTCACGCAGTAGAGTGTGCAGGTGCAGCAAGACAAACAGGAAAGTGTTTGAAAGTCAGTGTTTTTTTTGTTTTTATGATTCCTCAGAGATGGATTGCCGAGCTAACACTATCTGGACTGTCTGTGACTGTAATCCTCAGCCATCTGGTGCAGCCTGAAACAATGCCGCATTTTACTCAGGTCTGCCTGAAACGAAAACATGATCCACACACACACACATGATAACGTGTTTTTTCTTCCAGTAGGAAGTGAAGCAGCATTCTCAAAAGACCAGTCTGAGTTGATTCAAATGCAACACACTGGTAAAATAACTTTGCTGTGTCCTTTACATTTTGGCTTGAGCGCGCAGAGCGTGGGAAGTCTGAATTTGTTAGTCCAACAAGTTATTTTAAAGATTCGTGAGAGATTTTCTGACTTTTTTTTGCCCTGGATTTCTTGGTGGAAGTTGTTGAAGTTGTTGATGGCAGAACTTCACCGGGCACGTCTCCATCACGTCACAGCTAATCTTAAATCTCACCGGGAACTTGCTCGGATTTGATCATCTTTCCTCAGTTTATGTGTTATCAGTATTCTGAATATGATTCCAAATATGTAAATGTTTGGCGTCTTGTGGCTTCTGTGGGCTTTGAAACATCGACCAGAACGGCCACGATTAGCTCCGCCGGCCGCGGTGCACATTGAACACATCTCATCCTTGGCCAGTGGAATTTAGCCTCAAGAGTAAGACTCTAAAAATATACTTAGGGCTTAACAAAGCTTCTTTTTGCTCTGCATTTTTGAGTAAAAAAATATTTATTTGTGGATAATTCCCCTAAAAAGACACTAGAAATGTTTTTAGTATACTACACTACAACTACTACTATTTCAACTTCCACGACCCTGTTCAGCTATGGAGAGTTTCTGAGAGTTTCCTCATAAGATTATTAAATGTTGACTGTTGTTGAATCCTGAAAAGTGTCCGAGAGAACCAGAGCTGACCCACTTTTCTCTCTGATATTTCCTTCTTTGAGCCACGATTGCAGTATGATTGATGTACTGTGGATAAATGACTATCAGCAGGCTTAAAACTAAATTTCCAGCTTTCTCTGTTTATTTTCATTTAAAATGTTGGGTATTTTGATGATATAATATATTTCTAAAAGGATTTACTTAATTAAAAAAAATTAGAAGGTTGCGTACCACAGTTTGAGAACCAGCGTGCTATATGATTGTGCTAATCAAGCATTACAAACAGAATTCCTTGTTTTCAAAGCTTCTTTTAGATGCACCCTCTGCCGTGTTTATTTATGTTTTGCTTTTTTTCCATTTACTCATGATCTCTTACCCTCTGGCGCTGATGAGATATCAGTGATCCGAAGGTGTGGACTGGGTACCGGTGCTGGACAAACATTCTTCCCCAGACCTGGGACCTCGGGCAAGGTGAACACTATTTCATACCGGTGCTGCGTCTTTAGGAAGCCAACCTGCAGTGAGACAGAGAGAGAGAGAGAGATATTTAGAGAGCTGGAAGAGTCAGGTAAAGATTTAGCGATTAGGAGGAAAAACAATGGCTGTCTTGCACAAACTTCGGACTAATCCGTCTGTAACATAAGGAGAGAGGAGTGGGTGGAGAGGAAAATAATGGAGAGGGGGATTTGCACTGAAAAGAAACAGGCTTTGGCTCGGCCTCACGCTGCATAGTGTAAGTCCATTACAGCTCAATAAATAAAGGATTATTTTATGAGTAACATGGATAAGTAATTCTCACAAGCACTACACCGTCAGGCCGAGTTTTCCTTGAGGGAGTCCTCTAATTGAAATCATTAGTTATCACTCTGCTGATTTTAATCCCCCCTTGCCTCTTGCCAGATTGGTAATTTTAGCCTGACAGGAAATAAAACTGAATCACCTTCCTGGATTTCGTTCAACTCCAAAATCTTCCAATAATACTAATCCGACGTGAGGAGATTTGTCAGTAATTCAAGAGTTTAATCTTATTCACACGTCAGTCTGGAGGCTGTAGTAGTAGAGACTCTCCTAATGCTCCATAATGACAAAACATGAAGGCCAACTTGGAGGCCAACTTGGAGGCCAACGTGGAGGCCAACGTGGAGGCCAATGGGGAGGCCAACGTGGAGGCCACGTGGAGGCCAACGTGGAGGCCACGTGGAGGCCACGTGGAGGCCAACATGAAGGCCAACTTGGAGGCCAACGTGGAGGCCAACGTGGAGGCCAATGGGGAGGCCAACATGGAGGCCAATGTGGAGGCGAAACGTGGAGGCCAACATGGAGGCCAACGTAGAGGCCAACTTGGAGGCCAATGGGGAGGCCAATGTGGAGGCCAACATGGAGGCCAACGTAGAGGCCAACATGGAGGCCAATGGGGAGGCCAACGTGGAGGCCAATATGGAGGCTAATGTGGAGGCCAACATGGAGGCCTCTGAAGGAAGGACGAAATTCAAAGTTTGTAAAGAGCAAAAATAAAAATAAGCAGTTGTCATGGGTTAGGATATTCCTGTTGAACAACTGCACTATCAATGAAACAAAAATTTGACAATTAATTAATGAATTAAAACAATCAGATCACCCATCAGGTTGTATGTGAATTTTTAAATTGATGCAGCCAAACTGCTGCATCCAGCACATTTCGCACTTCTTCAATTCATATGACCGAAAGAGAAGAGGGGAGTGATACGGAGGTATCAGCCTTGTATATAGCAAAGAGAAAAATTCATGAGGGAACCATCGGAGAGAGGAGTGTGGAAAGGCCCCACAGAGTAGACAGGTAGAAAGAGAGACAACATGAGAGAGACTGCAGGGAAGTGCAGGCAAGGAGAGATAAAGCCTAAAGCCCCTCCAGCTAGAGCTACAAACGGCAGCTTCAGCCCCACATGACCTCTAGTTAAAGCGATGAGCAGAGCAGAGCCTGCAAACAGCATTAAGTGAGAAAAAAGAGAGAGGGAACTGAAAGAGCACTGCAGAGGAAAACAATAATCATTCTGTGAGCTCAGCCGCACACATGTCCAGAGATTGTGAATCATTTAGTTTGAATTTCATGTTGCAGATCTGGACAAAAAGAGGAGAAATGTGACCAAAAACTGACACTTCAGCCTGTGAGCGATTCAAAGTATGTCTGTTTTATGAGTCTAATGAATGTTCGCTCCGCTGAGTGATGACAGTAACATGTCATTTCTAAAATATTTTTATATGGACACACCCGGAGATACAACGACTCAGCGTTCATCCAAAACAATGCTGCATTTCTTTCCCCCCAACTTGAAGGGGAATGCCACACATTTTATGAGCTTGTATGTCCCAATCACCAAGACAAATCACTCTGTATTATATAACATACAAACCGAACATTCTTACATGTCAGATGCCGCTTCATGGACAGTGGAATGAGGAATTTCTAACATTTATTTGTGAGGCCTTTTAAATTCTGTACGAGTAAGTACGAGTCTCTTACTTGAGTTTTATTTGTAATCAGGGTTAGCGTGGTCATGAGCTTTGGGTAGTGACCAAAAGAACGAGAGCGTGGATACAAGTGGCCGAAATGAGCTTCCTCTGCCAGGTGGCCGGGCTCAGCCTTAGAGATTGGGTGAGGAGCTCAGACATCTGGAGGAAGCTTGGAGCAGAGCCACTGCTCCTTCGTGTCCAAAGGAGCTGGCTGAGGTGGTTCGAGTATCTCATTAGGATGATGGGTACCTTCCTTTGGAGGTGTTCAGGGCACACCTGACTAGTAAAACTGGAGACTCCAGGGCAGACCCAGAACCTGCTGGAAGGACTACATAGCCATCTAGCCTGGGAATGCCTTTGGATCCCCCCAGGAGAGGGACCTGACCCCGGATAAGCAGAAGAAAATGGATAGATGGAAACAGTAACATAACTATTATTAAGTTTTGGCCACTGGGGGTCAGTAAAAACAAGCTGTAACCACAATACTGACATATTATCGCTTGAAGTGTTTGTAGGGAACTTCTTAGCAAAATGTTAGGTCTACTTACACATTAAGAAAGAGCAATATTAGCATTTATTTGGAGCCCTTAACTGGATGGAAGTCCAATATTTAGGGAGTGTGAATATTGGACTTATTCTGTTTTGGTCTCCACCAACCTCTGAGCAAAATATCAGGTTATTTAGCTTCTAAATGCTCCATTATGTTCACCAGCTAGTCACTGACTCTGTGCAGTGGGTTTATTAGTTGTTTGCCTAGAAACAAGCAGTGAGACTGAACCAGAATATTAAAACAATCAATGGAAAGATGATCAATCGTTCAGTAAGTCCAGGTCAGGTGATAATTCTCTGTAGGTTTGTCCCTATGAGCCTCACCTTTATATTACCCAGTTATTTGATCCATTATTGATATAAAAACTACTGATCAGTGTTGCTTTATCCTAAAGATAAATATCTGTGCCGCCTCTTCAATTTCCCATCTCTTATTTAAAAGCAAGGTTTCCTGTATCCTGCAACCACGCATCCTTGCAGTCATTAATAGTTACAATTATAGTTCATGTGCGTGTCAACCCAGTGAAAAAAGTTCCTCAACATGAACATAATATGAATGTTTGGTTGGCTGTAAAGTGTCAAACAAATAATTGGAATAAAAAAATGTGTGTCCTCGGCAAAAACACCTCTTCAGATGATCTCTGTAGCACTGGCAGCTGCTCATTTCCATACCCTCCTGCGCAATCTTAATAAGAAACGAGAATACAGACACTGAGAAATTAACAGGAATTATCCGTTGTTCCTACATGACCCCGCCTGCCGCATAAAGGCTTTGTGAATTTCAAATAACCTTCATCAAAACTGTTATTCATACAGCTGTTGTATGCATACCGCTTCCATCCCACATACTCCCACCTCATCTTCGGTCGGTCTGCGAGGATCGCCCCCCCCTCCAGCCATTTCCATAGCAACACTAACCCCCCACCTCAGCTCCACGATGAGCCACGACGCTGATGCTGACAGTACTCCGTGCCCACTCTCAAGCATGTTGAAAGAGCTTTGAGAAGCAAGCACACACACACTCACACACAGGCTGCTCTGTAACTGCGAACAACCAAGTTTGTAGCTCATGTACATGCAAGCACACAGCTTTCAAGCAAATTGATTTGGCTGTGAATTAGTTTCAAGGCTTGGAAAGGCTTAGTAACAGTGAGGGTGTACAGAACTTTCCTTTGGGATTGTGGTGAGAAGTAGCAGAAGAGGGGCTGACCTGAAAGCCTTCTGAATGTGTTTGATGTCTATTAAAGCAGATATAGCATCCAGGTTTAATGCACTACAACTTCAAAAGTCATATTTACATTTAAATTTGTCATAAATTCCCCTTGAATTCAAAGCAGGAATGGAGAGAAAATGGGAACAGAAAGAGTTTAAATCACTCTGTAATATTGATATAAACAATTCTAGGACATTCACTACCTGCAGGCAGGAAGTCTTTTAAAATGCCACTCCAAAAACATGAGCTACTTGAGATGCACTTGACTTTGTGTGCCTGCAACTCGAACGGGAACAAATTCACGGCTTGTTAGATAAGTCATGTGATCGGCTGTTTGGCTGGGTGCACGTCTTTTCTCAAACATTTAAATAAGTGCTTGTGAATTGCTTTGACATTAGGAGCTATTGTTCATCGGTAGACAAAGATTTCATTGTTCACACTCGTTCATGTCCTCATCCAACATCTAAAAACTAGACTGCAGCAGCCTAACATCGGCACTCTAACATGCTCACTGGTAACATGCTGATGTTTAAATGTTTAATAAGGTTTGCCACGGTAACCATATTAGTTTAGAGTGTTAACATGCTGATTTTTGAAAATTAGCCCCCGCACTGATGGGAATATCATCAGGAAATGGAAGAATTTGGCCTTGATGATGGTGCTAAACGGAAAGTTGAGGGATTACCAAAGTTGTTACAACTCTATGAATGTCTATACCAATTTAATGGCAATCCATCCAATAGTTAAAGAGAGAAACATTTCACTCAGTCAAAACCATAAATGTGAACCCTGACAATATGGATATTGGGAAGGATGGGAAGAGATTTGGAGTCTTGGTCTTGGTTTAGGTGTTCTTGACTACAACACTGGCATTTTTTGTCCCGACCTAAATCAGTTTCACTCCACGCCCCATCTTTAGTGTCTCTATTCTGGCTACCCAGAACCATTGCACTAGAGGGGAATCACCAAAGTCAGCAGGATTCATCCTCTGGGAACCATGAATGTCTGTACCAAATCCATGGCAATCAATCCAATAGTTGTTGGGTTCTGTCTGGATCAAAATGGGTGACTCCTGTGACAAAAACTGAATCATTTAAATTTAAAATATCTTCAGGTCCAACTGATGTCAAGTTTTCCAAGTGTTGCCATGGCAGCCAGTTACAATATCTCTGAAAACCTCTTTGTTTTTAGTTTTAGTTTAACACCAATCTCCATCAGCAAACAAAGACCTGTAACTATAGAGATTAGTTATATCGCGTTAGGTTTTCTTATCTACCTTGTATATTGTGAGCCGCTGTAACAAGCGAATTGTCCCGGTGTGGGGTCAATAAAGTTTATCTTGTCTTATCTTAAGTCTCAAAAGACAGGGTGGGGGCCTGTGAAGCTAGACATGTAACTTTCGTGCCATAGGTTCAAATCCAGTCATGAGTCTTTGCTGCAAAGTTTCTTAGCATATTTTCACTGCTAATAATGGGGCTATGCTGAATGATGCACTTTACTACAATACAAATGAAAGAGAGAAAGTCTTTTACACAGAACATGTTTCATCTATGCAACACCTCATTAGTAAAGTTAATGGTGACTGTTTACCATTAACAGTCACAGGCAAGTTTTTCCACAGGAAGTCTGAAAAAGTTTCAAAGCGCTTTCTGTTGCCGCTGCTTGGCTCTCGATTTGATCACTTCCAGAGTGTAAGAGCTGACAGCAGAGAACTGATGAGAAGTCTGATATCATTGTTCAGTGCCGACGGAGGAGATTAACGGTGATGAGAAAAGACTTTAATCTTTTCCTGGATGTTTCGCAGATAAAAGCCTATCAATGCTTGTACAACCCGAGGGGACTGCTCCACTAGATCAAACGGTTACCTTCTAATATTATATCCGCCCGCTTGAAAAACATGGCACCCAGGGAAGTTGAGCCCCTAATTATGGTCAATTACAAGACTTTCAGAGACAGTGGGTGTTGGTTTTTCCAGGAAAACTGAACCTATCAAAAGGTGTGGTCGGTCATTCTGGAGAAAGATAGCTGATTGTTGAGTCTCACTCTCAGGCTCTTGGTTATGGTAAATGGAAAACAGAGTGCCTCGGAGTGAGTCAGACAACAACCCAAAGTGACCTTGGAATGAAACACAGCAATCTTTAACATCTGTGATGTCTGATTAGTGGTTTAGTATTGTAGCTCGGTTTGCCCTTTGTGTTGGAGAACTACTTTAATCATACTTGACTTGCTTTCATTTGCTTATATATTTTATAGCATGTGAGGTGTTTAATTGCACATTTTATTGTGAACCTAATCCACAAACATATTATTACTACTTATTAATTAATTTGGAATTAAGTTATCTGCTGTACAGTACATGGTGTCCATGGAGCAGATTGAGAACAATGTCTGCAGGCTGGGCAGAAAACTCATGCAGCATGTGACAATGGCAGATCATCATCTTGTACAACGCGCCTCCAAACGTTTCAATTATTTCATAACAGCTCCTAACAGCTAAGTTGATTCATGCAGGATCATCATGTGATTGCAACATTTGCAAGTACAGCAACACATTTCTTGTTTTACCAGATTAACAACTTGTACTATAGATCAGGGACCGTCAATAATAGCTAAAATACTTATATTGACAAGATACTGTGATATTGTTATACAAATGGTATTGATTAATATGACATGAAAAGAGAAAATCTTATTTTTTTTAAAACAAATGTGTCATGAAATCAATGATTATTTTCTTGATGTTACAACTGATTCTGAACAAACACACTGCAGACAAATACAAATACACCCAATTAAACAGCAAAAAAGAAATCTAAACTAGATTTACTTCATTATTATTTGACCAATATCTCAGTTCCACTGCAAATATGACACTAACTCTAGTAATATATTGACTTAAATGTTAGCACAATTGCTTCTAGACTAAACCAGCGGTGGTCAATAACCTTAACCTCAAAGTGTGACCATCATTCATCACATCACACAAGTGACGGGAACAGAGAATAAACAGGGTATAAAATTATCTCGACCTCCATCTGTCAGTCAGAAACATTAAGCCCTCCCTGTTCATAGCATGTTACAGTGGGCTGTTTGTAAGATGTGACTGTGATTAAAGATAACACTGATGGTAAGAGGGTGGAGCAAGGTCATGAGAGACCTGAATCTCAAACATGTAAATGTGGAATACAAGAAGTTGAACTAATAGAAAAGGAAGGTTTGTGGAAAATGTAAACAAATCTCACTCATCCACTGTGGCTATCAAGTGTCAGGCTAAACACACCTTGACCATGAAGTTTCCGTCATCCTCCGGAGTCACCATGACGACGGAGTCATGCAGCTTTTCGTCGAAGTGAACGTGTGATGGGGCTCCGGCAGCGGGGGGTTCCTCTGAGAAGCGCACGCCTCCCGTCTTTGCACAACCTGAGTGAGAGAGAAGAGGGAAGAGTCGCTGCAGGTTAGACATGTAGGCAAACACTCGCACTGGATCCATTTAAAGGGGGTGGGGAGAAACAATAAACGTGGTAGCGGTGGTCTTCTTCTTTCAGTCACTTAAAATGAGTGGACTGTGCAGCAAAGCACTTTACACTCAAACCTGCTCTGAATGTCTGAATGCTCGGGAGAAAGGAGAGGTCGAAAGGCAAAGAAAGCAAATATGAGAGCATGAGAAAATAAAACTGAAGAGGGGAAAAGAAGAAAAAGATCAGGATAACAACGGCTCTTCAGCACGGAGTTAGTCAATATGGAAGAAATATCCCAGAAACTAGAAAATGTTCATTAAATTGGATATATTTTTGATGTGGACAAGTAGTTAACAAGTAGTTTTGGGGGAATCTTAATATTTTTTTCCACTTTCTCAGAGACATAAATGAATAAATAGCTTTTTTTTTGCAATATTAAAGCAAATGTTGGCTTGATTGTTGAGTTTCTGTGGAACCAAATAACATAATCATGATCCCATAGGCATTTAGGAATCCAGCTAAACTAAGCAAGTGAACTAAAGAGGCTGTGAGGGGGGTATTTTTCCAAGCTTTGCCTGAGGGGAGGCCCAGTTTCTGACTTTGAAGATTAACAGTTGGTGGCACTAATTCTCCAATCAGGTGCGATTAGAGCATTGCAGAAGAAGTCCGTGCATTCGAAAGAGTGTCAGTAAAACATGATGTAGCCATCTGATGAAGGTCGTCTTATCATTGGTCCATTGGTTCTGATGTCTTTGCCAGCTGCCATTTTAAGTTTCTTCAGTGGAGCGCAAGTTTAAGTGATCTATGGATCATCATTAACAACCTCCACTGTTCCTAAAAGTTTTGCAACCTAACTGCTTCCAATCACCCCCAAAACCGTTCAAGATCAGTCAACAACTGACATGGCTCTTATGTGGAACCATAGATCACCCAAAAGGTGTTGGACAGAGTTGAGGTCAGGGCTCTGTGTGCACAAATATCATTGTATTCTGTCAACAATTCATTAATTAACCAAGAAAATAACTGGCAGATTAATCAATAATTTAAAAAGTGACAGCTGCAGCAAT
Source organism: Larimichthys crocea (assembly GCF_000972845.2). NCBI lineage: Eukaryota > Metazoa > Chordata > Actinopteri > Sciaenidae > Larimichthys > Larimichthys crocea. Next base: position 10,647,018 of record NC_040011.1, on the reverse strand, counting down.
ACATTTCAGTTTAATTAATATATTGTGTAGCCCGAGTTTAGCAGATTGGATACTCGGTGACCTTGTTTTGGTAATATTAGCTTTTTTGAAATACTAGCAATTGTCCTCCTCTGCTAGTATGATGGAGTGTCCTCACTCACATCTGTTTATTTAGCTTTGCAACTGCTGCTATAAATATTTCCAAATAGGAGTAGTTGCACCAAATACAGGCTATAGAGTTTGAACCCTAGTTTTAAATCATAGATTTATATACTACTGACAAATACAATGCGTCATCAAACTTCCAATTTCAATGAAATTGTATTACAAAGTCATCTATGCCATGTCTCCACGGAGCTCAGTGTCAAAATAAAGAAGCTAAAGAGGTTTAGGCTTACAACAGATTATTTCCCATTAGGTTTTAGTGCTGAGATTTATTGTTTTCCTGCTGAGGCATTTATTACCAGTGTGAAAGAATGGAAACCTGTTCTCAAAACGAACCCTGTACTCTGAAAATAAAGAAGCAACAATAATTCTCTGTGAAAACAAACAATTTGTCAGGATTTCTTTGCTCGAAAGGGCTTTGAGTCTGATTATAGAGCATCGCTTTCCGGGACCCTAAAGGAGAGTAGCACATGCGACAACACAAGTTTGATAAACAAGTACAAATAATATGTTGTCCTCCTCTGCTATATTTAAACAAGCCTTTAAATTATTAAATATTCTATTATTAGAAGGTTGTCCTTTAAAGAGCCACTGGGACACATCCATCGCTTGAATCTGACCATTTCCCAGAAACTTACCAGAAAATGGCTGCTGCAGTGTGTGTTTGTGTGCAAATTTGACTATGAGGTCATCATATCCAGTATCTATCTATCTATTCCCCACACTCACACTTCCCGGGCGCCATGTGTCTTATTACCGTCTTTCCAATTATTCTCGATTTATTCAAAAACTTCAAAAGGTGCTTTAATCAGCGGTCTGACTGCCGTGCTTGAGCTTTGTTTTGTAGCCAAAATCGCTGACTGCCAATTTTATCTAAGTGCTATGTGACAACAAGGCAGAGACGTGTGTTTGTAGCTGATTTTAAACACCTAATCACCTTCTCATCTAAAAATACACCCAACTCTGGAAGTAGGACTTTTGGCATTACTTCTTCGGCTTAGGTGTAGATCAACCTGTCAATCTAGATACCTGTTCAACAACACCTCGTGTGTTGTTGAACAGGTATCTAGATTCAACATTATTAATTCAGGAAGATAGATGTTGGCTTAATTAACACTGGCCATAAAACCAGACTAGTGCACAGCAGTCAGGCTGCAGAAGGAACATTAAGTTGCATTTCTAACATGAAATATAAGCGGACGCTTTACAGCAACTATTTCACTGATTTTTGTAAAACTGGATCATTTGATGGGGAAAATGTTTTCTGGTTTTCCCTCTGATGATAAAGTAAACTGCTGTGAACTGTGGCTGCTGTTAGCTCACTTTGTTAGCCAGGCCACTGGGGAAGAGGAGGTTTACAGACCCAGGGTGGGGTGAGAATGTGGACCAAGAGCGATGCCGAAATGAGCCGGGAGAGTGTCCAACAAGGCAGAGCATGGCAGAGAAAATGAGGCAGGATGATGACTGGATATGGCGTACAAAAAATCGTTTAAGATACATCCAAACTTAAGTTAAATGTATAATTAATTTAAATATACACTGACCTAGGAGGCAAAACTGACAAAATATTGCTGAATTTGTGCTTTTGTCATTGCTTTCCTCACTGGTTTGAAGAAGGCAGGGCTCGGATGGAAAAGGGTGATGTCAGCGTTAAACTTTAAAAAGTTATTCTTGCCAACCTGACAGCTGGTGAGATTTCATTCTTTTATATCCTTTTCCAGAAAGATTTTAGTTGGACTATGCCTCCCCAGGCAGAGGCATTTCCTTCCCCTTCATATCTGGACCAGAAACATTCTTTGAAGTCAAACACAACATTTTTGTCAAAAGAGAATAATTTGGCTTTGGAAAATCAACATTAGGTAAAACTGGTGCAATCTAACTGAGCAGAGCCTGGTAATATTGTAAGATTTATCTTGAAGATCAACCAATAAAATAATTAACCATATAATTGATTTATTACTCCAAAACCGCAGCTTTTTTTGGACTTTTTTTTATTAAATTACAAATCACTGGAACAATCCTCCCTTAATGTGACTTCAATGAGAGAATGAAAGGATATGAAGAGATGCAAAACTGTTCAAATTATATTTATGCTGATCATACGTCAAATTTCTACAGTGTTTCTCTAATGTTAATGCAGCATTGTAGGTTAACCCCACTCAGCTCTGGCCAGTTTACGCAGGGGGCAGGTTTATTCCCGATAAGAACATTATTTATTGTTGACTGTTGGTGAATCCTGAACTGAAATGCTTTAAAAACTAGAGCTAATTTGGTGGAAAAGGGAGTACTTTTTACTTTTAGAGATTGGAGGTCATGTACCACAAGTGGTACACGCACCATAGTTTGAGTACCAGTGCCTTGATGCATGTAATTGAATCCATATGCTCAGTTATCTCCTTGCATGAAGCACAGTCCAATGCTGTCCCACTTGGGTCCAGTTCCATTAAACTTTCATACAGACTCATATTAGAGATTAGAAATCCTTGCTATCAGCAATCTGGGTCACAATAATGAGTTCAGGAGTTGCATAATGTTCCATATGTTCAGGATCACCGTGGTGAAATAGAAAGTGGAAAAGATGGTTGGGGGTTGTGTTATATTAAAATGCTGTTTAATATCTAAAAAAAACTCTATATACAAAAGATAGCGCAGGACATCTTGTATTAGTAATATCCCGTAGTGGAAGATCTGATCAAAGAGATGTAAACCGACCAAAACAGACTTTATGTCTTATTCCTGTGAACCAAGGCAGTGCAATTTCCTAACAAGAGTCAGAGTAGGTTAATATCTGGAAATTAGTTTTCTTATCTGGCTTTCTGCCTTCATGAGAAATTCATATATTAAAATGAAAATTAATGCGTCCTTTCCAAATCGATTTCGACAATTTTGAAAAGTGATCTACTGCTTACAAAAGATATGGCTGATGCCAAAATGTTTCAAACCCATGTATCTGATGTCACTGAACATTTAGTGGTTTACGTAGCAAACAGTGAATGATTGAGAGCACGGTTTTAACAAATAGGGATTGTTTTCCTCAAATTAAGACATGATGGAAGGACGCCCTGAAAATCTAGTTGTAAATTGGTGGTAGTGTTGGCACTAAACTGTTAAACTAATGTGTTCTTTGCATTTTGTTGGTTTATAGTCCATCATAACAATAAATAAACATACAAATACAGTGAGGCAAAAGAGAAAAGTAATGACCAATAATCTAGTATTTAATTTGCTTATTCAAAGTAAATATGCCAAACATTCTCTTCATCTTCTGAATTTGCTACTTTTCTCTGTTTTATATTGCTGTGAAATCTTGTTTAACTGTTGGTTGGATAAAACAAGCAAATGACTTATCAGGAATCTAATCAAGAGATTCATCTATAATGAAATTTTCCTTGACATTTTGCCTTCGGTGAACCTCACATCGGACATGTAGCGCAATTCATGATGAATGGAGCCATGAAAATGAAAGCTCAAAGTGGAAGACATCACATTTAAGAGCTTCTGACTATCAGATGTTGGGTTATAGTGAAAGGTTGAGGTTATATTTAAGACACTTAATAATGGAAAAGGTGATAAAGATACACAATTTTTAACATGTAGTAGTTATGTTTATGTAACCTCTTCCTGGTTTTCCTTTGTGGCCAGCTGTGAGACAGTCCACCGAACATCTCTTGGATTGTATTCAACATCACACACCAGTGAAAGTATTCACTAGGGTGTATTTAAAAGAAGAAAGACTTCTGATAACAGGATCACGGCACCTAATCTGTAAGTTCCTCATCAAATCATATGACGGGATATATAAGGTCGCGACCCTCGCTATAAGAGGCTTTATGTCTGAAGCTTAGAAGTTCATACAATAGGGCTCCATGACTGTAATTACATTCACACACTTAATAATGGTAGGCTTTCACACAGGGTTAAAATGGTACATTATACGCTTGAAGTATATATAAAGAGAAGTGGCTTTATTTTCAGTGAGACTAAGTGAACTTTCTCTCCAAAGTGAGACATTTTCCATTCGAGAAATGTGGGGACTATTAAGGCAAACCATCAGTGGCATGAACTTCACTATTCAGCTCTTTCCTTAGAAATAGAGATTAGAGAACAAGCATTGCAATCAAACATTGACTGTTTAATCTCTAATTCTACTAATTTCAGAAAACAGACAGTAAGATTAACTCGGAAACAATTTCTAAGTACTGCACTGAGACGTTCTTCCACTGTGGATACAACATTTCAGTGTTATCCTAATGCAATTTCACCAACTATTACAAGTGGTAATTATTTCAAGGATCCACCAAAGGCTGTTTTGGCAGTTCATAATGTCTATTTTGTTCTTAGTGTAGAGTAGCAAAGCAGGAGCCGCTGGTTGTGGATTAATTCTCATTGTAAACTCCCTTCTGATATGCTCAATGTTCTTCAACATAGAAATGTCAGAGTTTGAATTATTTCTACTTCATTTGTGAGAAATTATGTTTGTTTTTCAGTGCGAGGCACAAATCATAATGTCAAAAAAGGCCCCATGAATGCTAATATTCATGAAGACTATAAAAAGAGAAAAGGAAAGAGTATTATTTAGTTTAGCTGAGTTTTTAACTCAATGACTGGACGTGTCTTACCCACCCTTTGACTTTTGTATAATGATTAAACCATCTTACACTGTCTTCAGAAAACGAACAGCTATAGTAAATCCAAAACAAGCCTCACAATTCTAAGTAGTAGTAGCACCATTGTGTAAGTTTGTCATTCACCAAGTTGCGTTCTGCAGTTAGTACTATGGCTCTATACTTAACCTGTCACGGTCACAGGCATACTGTCAAGCACAGCCTCATTAAAAGACTCAACGCCTCAAGTCAGAGCAATAAATATGATCCTTGTTTACAATATAAGCTAATGTTAATGAACTATTGCATAATGTGTGAGCAATCAACCATGTGACACCTGAAAGGCAAACAAGTCATTTAACTCCAGTGTTTACAGCGTGTGCAATATCATCCACTATGTCCATGTCCCATCTTTAGTCTCATCACTATGGTTATTAATTCGTGAGGCAGCTACCTTATTTATACAGGAAAAACATCTCCGTCACCGCCACACTTTATTACATTATTTAAATCTTTTACTCTTTCAGCTCACTTTATATTTCATGTGTTCACGTGTACAGGCAGCTTTAAAACAGCAGTGGACCTCAGGGCCAAGCCTTCGTGTCAGGCTCATTATCACAATACTGAGATTCCCGATGGGTCGGATAATCTCAGATGAAGCCAGAGCACAGACACACACTTACCCTCTCAGTAGTCGCAACAGCCCCATAACTGCACAGATGCATCTAAACACACAAATTAATATATGTGTGTGCACCCACACGCACCTCCCACTAAACTGGCATGTTTCAGATTAATCTCTGTCTACCTCTGTCCCTCCACTAATCTGTCTGTTAGTATATCTGCCTCACTCTGCTGAAAATGAGTGCCGAGTTCTTCTGTTTTACCAAGCTGTCAGTACGAAATATCCAAAATAAAAAGCTAAATCTGAATTGTGTACCACATTTGGTTTCCATAAATGCAGCTGGAGTTCACTCCACCCTAATACACCATCGCCTGCAACTGATCAATCATGTCACGTGATTGGTTTTTTTCTAACGTGTTGTCTAGGTTTCTTTCCTGTTTTGATAAACTTGTGTCATTTCTTCTCCCACTGCAAATCCCAAACCCTCTCCAGCTGGTGAACACATTCATTAACAAACACACCTGAGACTGTCGCATTTGTAAAACACAGGTTCGATTAAGTTGACTGCTTGTAAGCCTTCGGTAAGATTACACAAATCCATCTCTGTCCACCCTTTTCCTTCTGCATCTCTTCTCCTTCGACTCATCCACTGGGGAGATGGGTTGAAAAAGCTAATAAAATGTTTGTGTTCTACATTTTTCGACAAAGGTCGAATGACCAACTCCAGAAATCCTTGCCTATTGTGAAATTAGGAAGCAAACCCAAAGACTTCACAATAAAACCTTCAGAGCTCTAATTTGTGAAATATTTTTGTTGTCCAAAAGGTGACAACGCATTCCTACTTCTCCTTCTAAAAAAGGCTACAAATCCTCTCTCTGTGACATTTCAGTCCATCCCAGACGCATGAAAAAAAACATTTTGTAAAATGCTGTCAACAGGAAGTCAATAGAGAGTCTCCCTTTGCGCTGCCCTTCATTCAATGACCTTATCAAAGAGAACAAAGGCCTGTCGAGTGGCCCTTGAAAAACAACAAGTACCCATACTCCACCGGGGAGGGGATGAGGCATATTCATGGTCGTGATAAAAGAACATGATGAGTCATTTAAAACTCTCTCTCTCTTTGACAGGTCTTGCATTTCAAAAGCCTTCCCTGCTTCTGAGGAAATAAATTTGCTAGCCTTCACAAAAAAAAAAAAAAAATCTGTTGGAAAGTTGCTGACGCCGACTGGACACACCCTTATCCCAAGAAACCAAAGTGAAAGGACAAATCGATTGTGAATTTAAATTCAATTGATTAACCTTCCTGGAAAGCCTCCAGGATGTCTCACAGGTGAAAAGGTTTATGCAGTGCTCTCAATCACAATAAATTATACTGAAGATCTTTTCTTCACCAGGTTTTATTGCAACCACCAAGCCCTTCTAAGAAACTTTAATAGCACGGAAAAGATAAAGATCAAGTTTAATTAACCCGTAGAAGATTATAGGCTCCACCCTGCATGAACTACAATCTAGCTCTGTGCTATATGTGAAATATAAATTACAACTGTGGATTGAGTGGTTTTAAATCAAATGTCAAGGAGCAGAGATGGACCAGCTAAATGTATAAACTGCTGAAACAGTAGACTGCTTGTTTCTCCCTCACTTCGCCTAAAACAAATGTCATCTAAAATAAATGTGTGCAATCAATCAACATTACACTTAGGGTACATTCAGACAGGATAAAGAGCTGTGGCAGTGCGTGACTCGGGTTGAGCCAGATATAACTTTTGGAAAAATGCAGCCCAATGTCACGCCTCGGCTGCCAATCACACGCTGATCGGTCAAACCTCCACAGTCAGCCTGAAACGTCTCTGAAACTGAGACTATCCAGGTGGATTCATGGACTAAACTCTAATACTCTACCTATTTGTGTTCTGGCTTTGTTTATTTCATGTACCCAGTTTCTAAATCTGTATCTGGCTCGCAATTTACGGTGCGAAGTAGTGACACAAAGAAGTTTCCTTTGGTTTATGTCCAAAAGCAAGCAGTGGTTGAGCAACGTAGACAGTGAATGAGAGTGAGGGAGCACCAGCCTCGACAAAGCCGATTAATGAGCAAAATAAAAAGCTATTTGCTGAATGTTTCACAGGGGATACTTTCAACACAAAGAAACACACCCTCAAGAGCCCACACACACTGTCACATAAGCGATGTACCTTAATCCTAAAAGAGTGGGTTAGTCTACATTTCAAATATTAACTACTAACTGCTTCAAAGTGGTTAGAGCTGTCGAAAATCACAACTGGACTTAGCACTACTGAAAGATTTAAGAGAAGTACCTTTAAGTATTAAAAGTTAGTGAGCATCACAATAATTACAAGTGGCAGTGAATGCAACAATAAAAACTCACTCTTCTTTGCAGCAGCCATGTCACAGGAATCGGTCCAGCACAGACACACTTGGACACACCACTGTCACAGCCTAGTCATCTCAGCAAGTCTGACCCCAGAACGACCCTGCAAAACAAGTTAAAGATAACAAAGACAATTTGAGAGGAAGCATTTAGCTCCAGTGAAAGTGACAGAAAACAATAGGCAATGATTAGATCAACAGAGGAGCAGTGGGAGATGAGGAGCCAGGTTGAACACGTGAGAGAAATAAAAATGGGGAAAATAACAGATTCCCAGCCACTGTAAGCTTCCCAGTGTGTTTTTGTTTTTAGTACATGACCCCAGGTTAGCCTGTATTCAGCTGGGAGCACAGCTGTGCAGCACTAGTCAGGCCAGGAGTATCCAGACTCCCGACAGAGACTTCAATTAAAAGGAAAACAACAAAACAGTCTAAGAGGATTAGCTCGGGCCTGTAGCTGCTGTTCGTGGGCTTCACGCAGATGGAAAACGTTCATCACATCTCTGGGAGGTGTTCCATATAAATATGTAAAAAAAAAAATGCTGTTATTTTACATAATATTAATGAAACAAGTGAGACTCATTACACTGTTACACAACCCTCATTATCAGAAGTAGGTTTAGTATTTGCAGTAGCAACAAATGCTAGTATTAGTATAAAAGCATGCCAACTGGTGCTTTGTGAACATCAGCATCTGAAGAGGCATTAACCAACACCGACGTACCAAACTTGGCGTGCAGGTTCAGAGGTGTCAAGTTTAAAGAACACTGCTACACCAGTCTGGTTTCTTGAGTTGGCATTGCATTCGCTCTTCTAAAGAATAAAGATTCACACATGCAGACTCACACACTCAAGATCTATTGACTTTGTCTTTCAATAGAGGGTTTTTTTTCCCCTCTTAGAGATGAAAGTGTCTGAGTTTTCTCTACAAGCTCTGTGAATTTCTATGAGGGTCGTTTTCAATTCAGAGAGCAGCCAGCAACGACCTGACTGAAGCAGCCTTCTTTAACTCTTTATGCTAAGCTAATGCACGACCTCAGCACAGACAGGGTCGCCCACTGCTCGATCCCAGCATGTCGAAGTATCCTTGGTAGATACTGAAGATACTAAACCCCGAATTGCTCCCAAAGGCTAAAGCGTTCAAAGCTCCTAAAAACTGATGGCACCTTGCATGGCACCTTGCATGGCTTTCTTCTCTGGTCTGAAAAACTCAGAACACACATTTATTCTTCGTGTACACAGACTTCGACATTGGTTATGTACGCAGTCATGTTTTGACCAGGCTTGATGAAGGTAATCATCAATCTTCGGCCTTGGAAATGTTCTTATTCTTACTAACTGTGCGAAGTCCAACCTTGTTCTTAAGATACTCTGATTGCTTTTAGTGGGTGGCATTTCTGTTGAATTGTTCCTTTCACACATTTTGTAACAGGAACTGTTCCCATCTGCGAGACAAGTGACCCAAAGATTCAGATCACTTGTGGTTTGCGCTTCCTTCCTTTAATGGAGCAAGACTGGGAACGAAGACACAGCGCCCTTACAGTCTTTGGTTTGTTTGCTGCGACACACGAGGGAGTGGGGGTGTCACATCACGGAAGAGAAAACTTATGTCACAGGCACTGAGAACGGTGTGAAATCAGAGGATGATCTAATTTTTACGGTTCAAAATCCGAGTGCTGCTCTGGACGCCTAAATGGGTCGCTATGATTAGAAAACCACTGAGATTCAAATGTGCACACAGCAGCGTGACACATAAAGTGTGTCCGATAGGAGGGAGGCAAGCTCACAGGTTTTTACGCAAATGTCTTAAATGAATGTTGCTACATCAAATCCATAACTGAACGCTATGGTATCCTATCAATCTCTAAAAGCTCCTGTTTACTACACAGTGGGTCTTATCTTCTGCAGTCGTGACCATCTGTAACACTGTGCTGACGAAGATAAGAACTGAGAATGCAGTAACATCATTAAAAATGACTCTAACAGGGAAAGATACACCAGCTGTCAGAGAAGAAGACTTTTCTGCTTTCAATAAACCCCCAGGTACCCAAACATCCATCACAACCAGCTAGTTGTCCAACTTAGACCTCCCATGCTTGTACGGAGTTTTCCTTGTGCTTGTTAGGGACATCATCTTCAGGCTTACCTCCAAATAAAGCTTCACTGTTGGCTTGTTTAAAACCTGTCAAATTATCTGACTCCATCATACTTTGCTGTTAACGAGTTCCCAGAATTACAAAAATACAACTTCTGTATTAATAAACCAGAATTATTCTTTAAATATATTATTCATTTATTTGATTAAGCCATCATAAAACTTGGAAACCATAGCAGGTAGTGTAGCCTAGTGCGAATGTTGATTTGAACATACAAACATGGCCAGAAAGAGAACAAATGACGCAGATGTGTGTATATAAATTAGTTGTTAATGATCTAATAAACACAGTTAATAGCATCTTCAATAATTCATTCTGTGTATTCATTCACACCGTGTCAATGGCTGCATTGTACAGACAACCTGTACAGTAACAATCAAAAGGTGCGAACACTGAACCTAATTTACATGCATGACCACCCCATTTAAATCCTTAAGCCCAAACAAGCTTTGTTGCTGCTGCTGCTGTTGCTCTTCCTCAGCTCTGGGTCACACTGTACAAATTAAAATTGCAGATGCCACAGAGAAGCAGCAACAGGTACTGGTCTCCCGCTTTGAATTCACGCTTGTTGTTTTGGGGAAGTGATCTGATCTCCTCCGTGTGAAACAGGCGCACGATGGGTGTGACAGGAAACATAACGTGCACGATATTGTCTGTTAACCCCCTCTGTCAACTCTTTGTTATTAAAGCTTGAACACTTGTGTGGATCAAAAGAAGATTAATCTGCATCAAGTTTGTCAGTAAATTAATGTTGCAATTTTATCAAGCAAAAAAAAGCTAAAATAATTCACAGGCTGCTTATTTTCTTCATTTATTATGATAGTACACTGAATATGTTTGAGTTTAGACAGACAAAAGAAGCAATATCAGTATGTCTCTATGAATGTTTTACTTCAACTGGCACTTTATAGATCAAGAAAACTAGTCATTAGTTGCAAAGTTAATGTCATCATGTCATCATGACATTGTTAACCCTGTATACAGTATACAGCAGCGCTTGTGGACACTGACTCACTGAACTGTTACCCTCAACATCTTTCTTCACTCCTGCTCTATAACATATGATGTACATGAGCTAACATATAAGCTATATTATTAGTTTAATGTCTATTTACAATGTTTAACCCTCTGCTTACTTACTAGTACCAACATCAGCTTACAGATATAATGATTTAGAGAGGTGTTGATTCGATGTTATGGTCATTTGAAGGCTATAGTTTGTGCTGCTGTTTAACTGTATTATGTTATACTTATCAACATAAGATTAATCTCTATTGGGTTTATCAGTTAATTAATGGTTTCTGTCACTTCATCAAGCATAAATCCTAAAATAATTCACAGGCTGCAGCTTAATAAATGTGAATATTTGCATATTTTCTTCATTTTATGATAGTACAATGAATATGTTTGAGTTTAGACTGTTGGCCACTTATCTGGCACTTTACAGACTAAACACCTGATAATCAGAAGATTGTCTGACAACGAAAATAGTCATTAGTTATAAACCCCAGTATAAAGATAATCAGTTATCATGTTATTGTTATGTAGTCTGCTGTAGCTTTTTTTCTATACCGTGGAACACCGTTCTTTGCCCCTGCTCTATAACACACTATGTACATAACCAAACATAAAAGCTGAATCATTAGTTAAATGTCTGTGTGTGCCGATTAGAACAACAGCTCTTCAATAATTCATAAATGTTTTTTTATTATTATTTAATTCCAGAGAGGTTGCTGATTCAATGTCATGGTCATCTGGAGGCTGTAATTTGTGAGGGGTTTCTATTATGCTGTCCTGCCCAGTTACACCAGTAATGGTAGACACATTAACCTGATAGTGTGCAGTAACATTAGCAGTATATTGCAATGCCTCCTTATGCTGATATATTTAATTTGCATTAATTTAAACTCTCCCAGAAGGGGTGTAATTATATTTAGTCGCTTTTCAACGATTGTTTGCACACACACACGTAATTAGTCAATAAAATTTTTTTAAAAGTTGTTAAACGTTTTGTATTGTTTTGTTTTCAGTCGAGCTTACCTGACTTCATTCACCGCAGACGAACAAACTCCTTACACGTACAGCTCGTCGTCGGTGCCTCCGTTGAAGTGTTGTTTTGTCACGGGCAGTCCAGTAGCGTTACCACCGGGAGAGCTCAAAATACAAAATACAAACGCCGACACCTCCACACCCCTCTTCTGCTCTCCGACACACTTTCCCCACCGGACAATTTCCGCATTAGATCACGTGGTTCACTCGGGGCTCCTCGTGTGTGTGTATGTGTGTGTGTGTGCTGTTTTACATGTATGGGTAAATATAATACACGTTCCGCTGGTCAGACGAGGCACCTGGACCGCCCCTGTCTACTCCGTTTGGCCGAGGAGTGAGGATCAAAGCTGGGTCTACTGCAGCGGTTTCCCTGCCTCTCCAGCGCCACCTGTAGTTTATTGTAGTGGAGTGGCGACACCTAGTGGTGGTGTGCGCGCATAGCACGAGTGAGAGTACTAGTTAGTATACAAGTTATTGTTACAAAAATGTGTTTTCTTATATCTTAAACCGTTTTGTGAACCATTGGAGCCCAATGTGAGGTCTTGACCTCCAGGTCTATCTTGGACTATGACTCCCACCCACTCCATGAGGCGCTGGACAGACTCAGGAGCACCTTCAGCTAGAGACTGCTGGCACCAAGATGCTCCACAGAGAGACACAAGAAGTCTTTCCTACCTGTGAGCATCAGTCTCTACAACTCCTCCCTCAAAATATCACACACTCCAAGTCAAGTCCAGTAACTGTTGAACTGGCTTGTGTAATATATAAGTGAAATCTGCCACACATGCATACTGCACTTTAAACAATCAGTGTATTCTCTGTACAGTCTCTCAAAGACTAAATTCTTTATAAGGTTACATATTGCATAGTTCACTGTTACCTGGTTTTTATTTTACCGTCACTGGTTTTATTTAACTGTTATTTATACATGTGTATATAGTGTGTTAAAATAGGATATTTTATAGGTGTATAGGGTTAAAGTTTTGTTTTCTTGCTATTACTTACTATCTCACTTACCGTTTGGGAGCTGCTGTAACAAAAACAATTTCTCTGCGGGGGATTAATAAAGTATTTCTGATTCTGATTCTGAGGTTGGGAACCACTGGGTGACTGGGTCCAGACCATGAGGTCAAACCTTCTTCAAACATGCCAAACTTTATGTATTTATCTATTACTTCATATTCAAAACATTTTTTATATGTAACTAAATGCATATACTTAAGTATTGTACTGAAGTACCAGTGATATTGCCAGTCAGTCCCCATGTACCTGCATGGATTTTGTTCATTGTGGTTTAGTTGATTTATATGGTTTTTATATACTGTTCATGCTTTTATTGTCTATTCTTGTGCTTTTCATGTTTCAGTTAGAGTCTAATAATGTTGTTTTGGTTAATCCATATTTCTATTTGCATAAATAATACAAATAAATAGTTGTTTTATTTGCATTATGAGCCTCTTATTCAGTAATTTTATTGGTACCTGACAACATAGTATAGGGCTGCCCTGAATGATGTTTCTACTAACATTATTTTTCTTGTTCAATAACTTTGTAGTTTCAATCTATATTCTGTTTTTATGGTGACTTTGTAACAACAACAACAACAACAACGTGACAGTGCTTCTTACACTTTGATGTAACAGTAGTATTCATTATTATTTATAATTTTGTTCCTGGACAAAGTTTACGACGTTTATGTCGGATTTTGTTGACTTCTCCGCCCCCTGACCTATCCATCATTCCCGGATGGAAGAAAAAAAAGACAAACAAGGTGTCTGACAGTCTTTACAGTTTCGTTTAACTTCGCCTGGTTTAAAACATGAAACTACGTGTATATATCGGGTAAGATTTTGGCCTTAAAGACATTTCTACGTGGTTTTATTTAAATTATTGATGCGCCAACCGGAGGTCCAGCACCGAGCACTAACGCTTGTCAAGCCGAAGTTTGAGACTCGAGCCGCCGTTAACGTCAAAGCTCGTCTTCACGGTAAGAAAGTGATTCATATCAAAGTAAATTTAAATGATTAAACTGTAAACAAAAATAGAAAAAGAAAGGCGCTAATTAATGTTGGGTAAAATACTGATATTAATGTAGGTTATTACTGCGTCACACATAGCTGCTAACGTTAGCGGCGCTAGTTTAACACATTGACGATAATTAGTACTAACTTGTTAGTGTTAGTTTGTAACTATAGTCATAAACCAGACTTATTCATTTTTACCTTTAATAATTTGTGTGTTTTAAGTGTGCTGAGTGATTAAACTGAAATATGGAGGCTATCGAGGTGGAGTCGGTAGTTAGCAGTCAAAGCTAATGTACTTTCGTGTAAGCACAAGGTCGATGGCGCACTTTCATTTTGAGCTTCAGTTCAAGTGTAACTAAACCCTCAAATCACTTTTTTAGAGATGACAAACAACTTATATGAGTATTTAGTATTGTTGCTGATCATATAAACAGTTTAGTATTTGAATTTTGCATATTCTGCTACAAATAAGTATAGCAAACTCCCTCTACTGGTTGAAAAAAGCCCAAAACTGCAGTTCCTCAAACGTCCACTTGAGGCTGGCTCCAGAAGTGAGTCAGTCTCCATAAGTCCCCATGTTAAAATGTCCAACTTCACAGCAGAAATAAACATGTTTACAGCCTGGTACAAAAAACAGTTTTGGTCTCTGTAGCTAATTTCCTTGTTCATGACAACTGTACTGAGGATGGATTTATATATAACTCACCTGTTCAGATTATATTAAGGCTTAAAGTTGTGCATAATTGACTCATTCTGTAGCCAGCCTCAAGTGGCCATTTGAGGAACTGCAGTTTTTTGGCACTTAGCTTAGCTTCACAAAGAACTTCAACTTTATTTATTTATATAGCACCTTTCATACAGAATTGTAGCCCAAAGTGCTTCACCGAGTAAAAGCAGAAATAGACAACAGCTAACAAGGTGTAAGGTAAAAGAGCAGTTGCATGAAAAACTAGAGATTAGAAGAAAAGTGAAAAGCATAAAACTACAACAACGAAACAAATAAGAAGAAAAATTAGGACCTATAGGGTAAAAAGCATAAATTAAGAACAGTTGCAGTAAAAAAAAGATAAGACCTGTACAGTAAATAAGCACCAGAGATAAAAGTAACAGGGAGTGATCAGCAGGGGCGCAGATAGTGGGTGTGTCAGGTGTGTCATGACACACCCACTTTTGAATGATGACCGTAGATCCGTCCCACCCACTTTTATGTAGCTTAACGTTTTGGGTTTTTTTTGTTTGTTTTTTTTTAAACTTTGTCTTCTTCAAATCTTTGATTCAAGCATCACGAGGAAACCAAATATGAATTAACATAATATTTGGTTTACGAGGTGTGTGCTGATGTGCATGGCGTTGTGTAACAACGCGTACGCATCAAGCAAGTGACTCGTTTGGACTGTGCAGCAAGAGTGTGGAGGTCGTCGTCGACTTGGTTGCCACGGTTACCAACTGATCATGGGACAGCTAGCTGCACGTTCAGCACGGCATGGCATGATGAGAAGGACAACAAAAAAGCAAAAGACTATTGCGTCATTTTTCAAAAAGTCACTTCTGTAAGTAAATTGTACTTTTTAAATATATACTTCATCACACCACATTGCATTCTGAGGGTCTCGAAGCAATGTCCTCTCGTGAAAGTAAAATCGTACGAGGCAAGAGACAAACTTTCGCCTTCTGTCTCCGCGTAGCCTGTAGCCTACATGTAAATACCTCGTTGGACATTAATAACGTAATGCCGTTTATAATGTTAATCTGACTTTCCTCGCCACGCACGAGCATAGGCCACTTGTTTAACAAGAACTGACTAAACGCACGTAGCCCACCAGTTTCTCAGCATTTTTAAAACGAGTTTAGCATTTTTGTGAGGGGGTTTCTGTGTGTGATGACAGTTAATAATTTGTAATGATTTTCATGAGCTACTTTAATATCATCATTGTCCTGGCCTGCAGGTAGTGGCAGTACGTGTGTGGTAGTAGGATTTGATATAATATTGGTTGAAATAAAATAATTAGCATATCCGTGTATGCTGGTTTTGGGTTCGACGGAGCTCCGTGATGTCTGGGCACAGGTTTGGCCTACACAGGATCCAGATGTGAAGTAGCAATGGAATGGTAGCTTAGTCAACATGGCTCCTACAGTGCAGTTTGTGTCCTGTGGATTAAAATGGAATAATCGCAAGAAGTCATGGTATAAGGACAACGTTTTAGGTAGGACGTTGGTTATTCATTTGCCCACTGCTGCGACACATGACTTGAGCTCATTTGGTTGTTTTGAAGCATTCCCTGAAGAAGGTTCTGCTCATTGTGCGCTAAATTGTATTTTTATTGTGCTAATACAGACGGGGGGGGCATTGGGGCAGCTTCGTCCCCCCAGTTTCTCAAACCTATCTGCGCGCCTGGTGATCAGGACATTTAAAAAAAGGTTACCGGCGTCTCCTGACTGTACAAACTGTGGGCTGTTATGTAGCCATACTGACACACACATCAGAGAAAGCCACTCGCTATCTAAGATAACATTACAACCCATTTACCATTTAAGAACATGAAAACAGCTATGAGTGTGCTTCAACAGACACAGAGAGTCTTGACAATAGGAGGCCATCTAGTCAGATGGCTGGGGCTTTTAAAACCCACTTTGAATGGTTGCATCATGGCCCGGCTAGCTCAGTCGGTAGAGCATGAGACTCTTAATCTCAGGGTCGTGGGTTCGAGCCCCACGTTGGGCGCTAATCCTTTTCATATTATGCACTTGTGTCATTTATGTCGGTATGTTGTCCCCTAAAACAAGCATCTTCTCACACCAAGCCACTTTTTGCTGTTTCTTGGTGGATTTTTTTATTATTCGTGTTCCACTGGGTTTTCTTGGACTCCCTGGTGTTGGAAGGACAATTGAACTACTACTACTACTTCTACTACTACTACTACTACTACTTCTACTTTACTGTTTTGGTGCATTCAGTGGAAACTAGAACCTAAAGGGTTGGTTGCATGATCCCACCCAGGAATTTCTTCTTTCTATATTCTACACAGTCTACACACAGGAAACAAAATCCTATGCATGTGGTTGCTGGTCTGGCTCAGCTATGAACAGGAGACCTTACAAATCCAGTTTCCACATGCCCGGCTAGCTCAGTCGGTAGAGCATGAGACTCTTAATCTCAGGGTCGTGGGTTCGAGCCCCACGTTGGGCGCATACGTTTTGAATTAGTTGAAGACAAATCAAAAAGACAAGACCATTGCTTTTATTTGCCATCTGTTTTAGATGAGTAGTCAGAAAAACAAAAAGATTAGCGCCCAACGTGGGGCTCGAACCCACGACCCTGAGATTAAGAGTCTCATGCTCTACCGACTGAGCTAGCCGGGCTGTATCAAGCCACGCCCCCTTGGTGTCATCTGGGACAAAGTTAGGTCGGCAGACCCTCCCCCCTCAGTTCACATCCCATCCCCCTGTCAGTGCACATAGCACATAGACAAAGACCCAGAACTGTGCAGCACATAGCGGCTTCGTCTCTGTGGCGCAATCGGTTAGCGCGTTCGGCTGTTAACCGAAAGGTTGGTGGTTCGAGCCCACCCAGGGACGACTATCTTTTGTTCTTAGCGTTCTGTAACCAAACATGAAAATCCAAATGCTGGTACTTTATGTTTATTGTGCTGTTGTTGCTGAACCACAGCTTGGAATTGCTTTTTGGACCATAGACGTGCCAATAATTTTACAGTTCATGTTGTTGTCAGTGATGTATTTTATTAAATCTATCAGGTTCCAATGATTAAAGATACAAAAAGCGTAGTTTCACCCACCCTCTACACCCCTCTTTGTCAGCCTCCTCCCCTCCCCCATTGTCCCTATTGTTTATCCAACGTCTTTTGTAGCCTTACTTTGTCTTCTGTGGCGTTGTGTTCAGGGGAGGAAGATAAAAGTCTCGTCCCTGGGTGGGCTCGAACCACCAACCTTTCGGTTAACAGCCGAACGCGCTAACCGATTGCGCCACAGAGACTGGTGATGCCATTGGGTAGAGGTATGGCTTATGACAGTTCACCGCTCTACAGAAGATGTAGACCATCCACAGATTGGATATTAATTGGAAAGGGAGCACACAGATACCTGGGTGTTAACCTGTCATAATGTGGCTGGTAGGGATGTGCCTCAGTTAGTCTGATGCGTTCGTGTGACTCAGATTGTTGAGGGATTTTGTCTGAACACAGCTGTCATACTGAGTACAGACACCAGAATTTAGTTTAAAGAGATTACGTCCCTGGGTGGGCTTGAACCCCCTCACATAAAGCCTACACCTAGTTTTCGTATTTACTTTTAGAAGTTGGACTGAATATTATGGCAGACTTTAATCATGGTATTTTAAATGTAGTTTAAGAGCATTGTAGTACTCAAGATGGGTCTTGGTCTCAAGACCACTTTTTGAAGGTCTCGTCTCGGAATCGACTGTGTTTTTTCTTGGTCTTGTCTTGGTCTCAGACAAAGAGGACTCAAGCCCACAACCACCAGGATATCACCAGTGTGTTCATGTCAATCACTTAATAATGTAGAGTTTGTTCAACTGAAAATACTTTTACACATAATATCCAGTACAAAGCAAATACCAAACGCAGTTGGAGGCCACACCCCCTCATATAAAACCTATAGAAGTCTCTGTGGCGCAATCGGTTAGCGCGTTCGGCTGTTAACCGAAAGGTTGGTGGTTCAAGCCCACCCAGGGACGCTATCTCTTTAAACTAAACTGTGGTATCAATACACTTAATTGCATAGTCAAACAAAATCAGGTGCATGAATCAATCACTGAGATCCAACCCTACCAGTGGATAGAAAAAGGCTAAGGAGTGTCTACAAAAGATACTACAGAAAGACCCCATAGACGTGGTGACTATATCACGGACTGTACCCTTGTTGAAACCAACCTCTCTCTCTTTCCTACCACTTCTTTTCCTATCTTCCATGGTTTGTGCCCTCTCGGGGACGTAGTATTTTGTGTTTAAGTAACCAGACAGCATCAAGTAAATGAGTAACCATTGCTCATCATGTGTACTTCATAACTCCTGGATTTTGTTTACATGTACATTCAATTAATAACACAACCAAGCTGTTGTTGTATCGTCCTTTATTCAGCATGATTGTCATGAGTACTGGATTTTATAAAACATAGTAAATGTTGCCACTACATTAATATACTGTAGATATAGGCCAACATGCAACAAGGCACCAAATTGCTATTTTAAAAAAAAAAACACCATTTCTTCATTTCAAACACTACTCATCTCATATTACATCACTTAGTACAGCATTCAAATTTAAGTGGAGGAAAAAGAAAGAGAAAGTGTCTATTTTTTAATCAACAAATCATGATTGACGGCCCACTGATGGACAATAATGACTACATATAGCTGGTATAATGACACAACAGTCCTTAAATAGTTAGCATATAAACTCGTTCCACGTATGCAAACAATATTACTGACATGATTGTAAAATGTAGTGCTTGCATGTGTGTGTACATGCGTGCAAACAGACAAGACAGTCAACTTTTAAATTAACAAACACACTAGCTATAATTTTGACATTTCCCGGGATCCACCCTACACTGCACGGCTTAAAAAAAACAACAATGATTTGCAACCATTTGCAGTCTATTGAAAAACTCTATAATGGCATGTCGATACTATCGATTTTCATCCAGTGGTATTGTTTACAGCTTTTACACAAGTTTTTGGTTAGTATTACAGTACAAAATCATGACTATAACCGTTTTTTACCTCAGTGCTAACATATATAACAAATGTCAAGCTTCAAAGCTTCCCTTTTATTATCAACAGTATGGTAGTGATAGCAGAAAGGTGTTGAAACTTGTCACAAGGCTGCAAAAGTTGCACTTATTGTTATTTAATCCTGGTGCTGTTTGTTTGATGTATTTTTCTATTAAATGATAAGAGGCTCACCAGAAACAATAAGGAGAAAAATAAGACATGTAGAGAAAAGTTTTGTAGATAGGTGATTCTTTGAAACAGTAAATCATGAGACAGGCCCTGCAAAAAAAAAAAAAAGTTTTCTTTTTATAGATTCATGCATTGAAAAGACAAAAAAAGAAAAGAGTAGATCAGCTGTTCAAATCAAACAAAATTGGTCAAGTATTTTAACTTGTTGGAGAACATGGTTATGTGTGGAGTGCTGCTGAATTCTTATTCATTGCGTTCTTTCTTCAGCAAGTAACCTAACGTTTCACAAATTTCAAACCAGAATATACTTGGCTGCAACGCTAAAAAAATTCAGTCAGAAGATTTTTTTTTCTTTAATCCATGTAATATCATGATACAACAGTAGCTAATGACTTTGTCAAGCGTAAACCATCTTAGTCCCGACCTCAAACCTCAAACGTCTAAACACCTGAAGCAAAACGGCACGGATGAAACGGAGCCCTGCAGATAGGGGTGGTGTCTGCAGTGTTTGGAGATCGTTTTCAGAGGAACTCGTTGTACCTTCCCAATCGCACCAGTCTGTTGGCTAAGTCCTAGCTCTGGTTTTCTCTCAAATCCTGCCTGTCTGTGGTCTTATCCTTTTGTGAAGTGTTCAAGGCTAGCTGCATGGCCCAGATACTAAGAGGCCTCATGTATGCTAGAGAGCGGTAGATGCCCTTCTCACAGTAGGCTTCAGGAGTCTGGAAGGCCATTCCCAGCTTCTCCCACACAGTCCGATAGCAACCCTCCGCCGTGCGCATACCCTCCTCCTTCATACCCTGTGACAAAAAAAAGAAAGAAAGACAGAGGCAGAGGCGTGAGTCAGTATTTCACTCCATGCCTCAGTCAATACCAGACAGACAGACAGCTAGCACATACTTTTAGGGTAGTGTCTTCAAACAAAAATCATATCTTTCCCTTTACTATAAAGCTAGAGTCGGGAGATTAACATTAACATTTGAATCTACATTTTCAATTCAAATATGACTCCTAACTGTGGAAAAAACAAATTTCTCCAATAACATTTTTTGAACCATATAAACTTTGAGGACTGAGTACTTTTTTAAAGTTATTCCTCAGCTGCTTAGGCGACACAACACTTTACAGTTGAATAAATAGATCTATGATTGTATGATACAGCTTTATTGATTTACTCCTGTAGCATCAAGTAGACACTTACTTCATGGATCATCGTGGCTGCCAGTCCATACACCACCCCGATCCAGACCTCGTCTGACTGGACACTAGAGCGGTCGGGCACTCCTTCGGGACGCATGCCGTTAACTGCCCCCATCTGGCCTCCAGCGAAGCTCATAACATTCAAGTCGAAGACAGATTTTAGTGCGCTCTGGATTTTTTCTTTTGGAAAAGCCTGGAGAGGAAGTAACATCGACATGAGGGAAGAAACATATGTTAGGTTACTATGTGCAAAAGGACATATTTTCAAGATTTTATATATATCAGACCCCTAAAAGGCTATTTTGCTTGTACATGTATTAAATGTTTAAAAATGGTCTTCTTTTGGGCAGCATTGTCTGATATCAACCCTCTGTTTGGAAGTGGGCTACTAAATATGTTTATGTCAATACTAGACTTTACAATAGAGCTAGTGATATGCTGGTAGGTATTAGCTTAGTGCAGATAAGGTATTATGTGTAAATGTTGACCACTAGATAAGAAATCGAAGTACAGAGATCAAAACTATGTTTATAAACAGTGCCACCTTTTACATAGTTTGTCCACAAGAGAGAAGTGACTCAGCATGTGTCATGGACACAATCAAAAATCAAAAATGTCTGCGATACATTACATTGATTGTAGGCCAGTTGGTACTTTGGGTTATTTCATGTTTAACTTGCCTGGTAGTCCTCCAACCCAGACGCTCTCAGGAACCAGTGACCGGCGCACTGGTCTGACATGACACTATTAGAAAGGTCTCTCCCACTGCTGTCATAGTTGTAGTACTTGCCTAGAAAATAGAAAATAAAATCTCAACTTAGCTGTGGAAATAACGTCAAACGTTCATACTGAACACAACAAATCGTTGTGTGAACTTACCGTTCCACAGCAGTTTGTCGAAAGCAGCACTGCCCCTGTCCAAGATGTCTTTGTAATGCTGGTATGTCTCCTCGTTGTCCACCAGTTTGGCCATCTTACACATCACACACAGGGACGCCAACCACAGCCCGCCACAGTACGCGCTGTGAAATACAAATAAGTTTTAAAAAACAAATCAGAGATGCAAATATAATTTGAATTAAAAAAAAAAACTGCGTGGAATACGAATGCAACCTTGTGATTGACAACTAATTTCAAGCTTAAACTAAAAGATGAGACGAGTTTAACCAAAGCCAGTAGGTTGGATTTACTTGGTTAGGTGGTGTAACCAATAAACCTAACTTTAAACTTTAAAAGAAAAAGCCTTGTGTAAGTGAAGTCAACACTGTGCTTGTCTTTTTCTAAGTCCTTATGAATTCTCCTTCACAGCTTCACATCATCAGTCAAAGTCTTTCATCTTTGCAGCAGCCTGTCACATTTAGAAAAGTGCTGCAGCTACACATTTTACATAATTATACACAATTTTACCCAATTTCCATTTCCTCCCCACCCTCCCTTCCCCCTGCTATGCAATTCAGATGTGAAGTTGTAAATGCAAATGTAACTCACTAGTTTATTTCACTGAGGAGTGATACATTTATCAAAATGGAAAGTATTCAATGCTTCAAGGTTCCTAATTTGTTGAATTTGAATATGTTACGTGTTGGCTCTGATGAGAAAGTATCACTGAGCATTAAGCGGAGTTACTTGTGTTACCATGTCTTTTCATCCGCTCACCTTGGTCCAGTTACTGCCCAACCATCATACGTCTGGTCAGCATATCCCGAGTTCTCTATCAGTCCATCTCCATCAAGGTCAAACTTCAGCTCTGATGCTATCACCGCCTAGCAGATAAACCAGAATAAGACAAATAATCCAGTATACCGAGGTTTGTTTTACTGCCACAGATGAAGTGCAAAGTACACAAAAATACCAATTTCTATGCAGTGTTAGTTTAAGACTACATCAGTCAGTTATACCTGGCAAATGGGCCACATGTCCCGCAGGTACTGTCTGTCCTGGGTGAGATGAAAGTCCCTGTAGACCTGCAGGACAAACTTCAGGTTCAGGTCTTTCCAGTCTGCTGTGTCGTGGATGAGGTAGGCGTTCACCCTCTGCCACGGCTCATCATCTAGAGACGAGAGAGTGATCATGTTTTACTGAGAAACGACGACTTAACTGAAACTTGTGACTTCCTAAAATTTAAAGACAAAGAAGAAGAGATTCTGTTTTTGCCTACCCGGGTCTCCGATGTCGTGCGGCACCACGTTTTTGGCCTTGACAGGAGAATACAGCCCACTCATGAGATGGAGCCTCTCTGTTGGGTCATGGTGAACCACGCTGCCAGCTGAGAGGACATTCATGCTGTAAAACTCGGCCCTGGTGTTGCTCTTTATCAAGTACACATAGCTTAGATAATAACACTTTACTCACCGATCTCATATTGCACACTCAAGGCAAGTTTGGGCCACAGCATGATGAGTGCAAAGGAAGCATAGAAGTGAACGTCGTACGTGTTGTACATTCTGTACTCCTGACCTGGGAAACAAAAGCACATTAGCAGATCTTTCTATGCACGTGTTGTATTTAGCTTTTATTTGCTCTCGTGAGTCACTTCTGGTTTTTGAATACAAAAGTGAGCACCAAAAATAAATGCCTCAACGCCACATTATTTTCAGTTCTGATCACATGGATGTTGTGGTATGAAGTGGAAATAGGTTGTAAGCATAATACTGGAACTGTAGGCTTGGCAACGAGATGTGTTTTGGTTACCAAGGACAGGACAGACTAGAAGAAATCCAGCTGGTTTTACTGGAATACAACATACTATGTCGTCTACTGCAATAAGGTTGCAACTAATGATTTATAATGATCAAAATTGGAAAAGTCCTCAATATAATTTCTCTTCAATTTCCTCATTTCTTCAACCAGTTTGACATGAAAATCCTCACATTAGAGTTGCTGTAAGCAGTTAATGTTTGTCATTATCACTCAAAGAACTGATCTAATTAATCGTTTAATCAAAACAGCAGCTTGTATTTTACCTTCTAGGTACGCAAATCGGCCGTACTCCTTGACAACAGCAGGCTGAGCTGGCAGCCCGCCGTCCTCACTGCGCACGCCACCGCTGACATCAGCGTCCTCTGGTAGCTCCGTCCACACCGTCCCTCCATCCACCACAAAGTACAACTCGTTAAACAGAGCGGACTTATACCAGGAGGGGAGAGTGCTGCAACACACAAGCGAATGTATGAGCCAACAATTATAGCTGGAAAACAGGATGTCTAACATCCAGGGGTTTCAAAGCTGTGAACTACCTGTCCTGTAGTATAGGTCTTTGCCACTCCTCGATCCTCCTCTCCCACTCTCTGTAGTGTGTTAGGGCGTAGTGACTGAGCGAGGGGGACGCATCCCCTTTGGTCCCAAAGTAACGAGTGTATCTCCTGAGGACAGAAAAGACACGAGCTGACGATGGCGACGGAAGTTCATCAACAAATGCAACAAATACCGAAACAGAAAACATTGTAGTTTGATTCATTAAAAGCATTTCAACACGTAAATTCACAAGTTTAAGGCCCGTTGCACATTGATGGGATAATAAATGTTTGACAGTGTCTCCAGCACCAACATACGGTAAATGTACCTGATGTGTTCCCTCTCCCTAGAGCCGAAGGTTATTATGGGCATGTCCCAGGCCAGGCAGAACTCGAGGGTGTTGCGACCCTGAGCCGCCACCGAGCAGCCCACAGCCAGCGCTGCTGCCACCTTCTCTCCCTTTGGCGTCGGCGGGCTGGATCCTAAGCGAGAGAAAGGGGAGGGGTGGTTAGCAGACATATCAAACTTGAAACTTTTACCCCGCACGACTTTGCAAATATGCAAAAGTTACTAACAGCAAAAATACTATGCAAATGTGATGATAATACCAGAAAGTGCATATTGTTACACATCTGCTGTGGTTTAGACCTCGCTCAAGTCTCATGTCTATTCACCAAAACCACTGAAGACCACAGATCATCATGCAGTGACTTACTTTAGTCACAAAACCACCAAAATGATTTGGTTTTATGTAACCCATTTTAAAACAGGTCACCCTATATCTGGTCCCAATGTTTAATACTCAAGTGATGTATTGCTATTGTGGGTGTTTTACTGAACTGCTACATTCATAGAGTGTTGTGCTTCTTCTACGGTAGTATTCAACATTCAATTCCTCCTTCTCTAGTTGAGGTGCCCCTACATTCTCTGAAGTTTTGGTATAACATAGATACCACCTTGATATGTCCCAATATATACTTGCATTATAACATCACTTTATTTAATATGGAGTAATATATAACACTAATCCTTTGACTCTAAGTATCTTTAAAAAGTCCATATGTTTCTCTCAGATCCTGGAAAGTCAGTATGTTTCCATTCATGAGTAGTGTGCACACCTTTCAGTTTGTTAGTCAGGTCATTCAAACTTAAATCTATCATCCCTTTAAGCTCAGCAGTCACACTTCTTTCTGTACATCTTCAGTTCTACTTCTTCTTTCCACTTCTTATTTCTCATTACTGCATCCTGTTAAGTAACTTAGATACTAATCTGAGTCCGTCTCATGCCTCCACAGTTCGTTTTAAAGCACTGACCTGTAGGAGAGTCCAGTCGCCCATCAGTGATGAGGTCAGTCCACAGGCCGCTGCAGGTTCCCTTTGGACTGAACGCCGTCTGGTGACTGACTTCCCTGTCAGGCTGTTAAAATGTGCACACAAACACAAATTTACAGATTTCACAACCTGCTGATTATTAAAAAAATCCACTTCCCAAAAATAACGACTATTGTCACAGATCATGTTAACGCCCTGGGAATTTTGTGCAGCTACCTGCAGCTAAAATTACAACCTCATAAATCAAACCTGTTCTCGGGCTGCGATGCTCAGAGTGTAAGGGTTCACTGTAGTGCAGTGATGTAGCAAGACCCCAGACACGGCCTCCCCCTCCTTCTCCAGGTGGAATGGTTCATTCCAGTGTCCCCCGCTCTTGTCGTCCTTGTGTCCCGACCCGTTGACCATAGTGAACATGATGGAGACATCCAGAGCGTAGTCGTTCTTGTTCTCCATGTCCCATACAAAGACTGCCACCGGGAGACTGGAGTCCTGTGATAACAGAGATGCCAATATAAATGTTTATTTTACTCTACAGAGTGTTTCTACTAAAAAGTATTCGAGTAGATAAAATAAACAATATTTCATTGATGCTCTTTTTATTGAGGTATTGTCAGTATACTATGATTTGAATATCTTACTCGTGCGATTGCTTGGCTGTTATGTACGGTAGGTTAAACATTAATAATTGTCCAGGGGTTCCAACATTTACTTTGAAAAGCTTGTGTGCTTTTCAGTGACTTCCTATTTAGTGTTTGGCCGACCTCATTGAAATGTTGACTTTTTAAGAGCCATGACTTATCATAAGTTGATGCTTTAATTGTAGCCCGACTGATAGTGGAGTTTTGTGGCCAGAACTGATACTGACATTTGAGAGTTTAAAAAAAAATACACTAACAATATTTCAACCATGTTTTAGTGTTTTTTGTTTTAACAAAAACAACACTTTATTATCTAAATATTTGGGCTTGTTTACCTTTATTTGATAGTGCCGGGTAAACTACTGGGGCGCCCCCAAAACCAACAATGTGGATCGCTTAGATTTGAAATTCTCGATACAAAGCAAACAAGATTTTTTACAGCGTAAGATTAACTTGTCAATGCTTTCTGGTGGACAAATCAGCTGACAAGAGATGCCTGCAATAAGCTAATATTTCCCCCAATTTATCTGTCTTGTTCTAGTCTTAAAAAAGGTATAGTTCAGGTTTTTTGGAGACTCATACATAAACAGTGTGTTACCTACAGTAGACAGCAGTCAGCATGCTCTATGTGCAGCTGAAGTGCTATGATTGAGACAATGTAGCACTAAGAGAAAGAGCTGTGTGAAAGTCTGCAGTGAGAATATGCTCACTATTGTGCACCCTTGAGCTGATATTTGTTTATGTTTAGTTGGGCCTTTTCTTATGTGGCTAAAACACATTTTTCTGCAGACCTTGTCCACAGCAGTGCTTTGTTCTGTCTGCTTCTCCAAACTGGGAGTGTGCTGACCCCTGCCACTCCCTCTATTAAAAGCCTGCGTCTGACAAAAGTATTCCAGGGTTGCCTCAGTTACCTGATAGTCATGGGGCATGACTGGGGAAACCTGTCTGCAGGTTAAGGTGACGTTCTGTCCCGGGAGGTGGTAGACGGTCCAGGCACGGGGGTACAAGGAGTGATAGAAGGCGTACTCTCCACAGTATCCCCAGTTCCAGCCTTGTAATGTGGGAGGGCGCTCCACAGATAGCACCTGCTGGTAAACGGTTTGCCCTCCACGCCGCAAACACACTGTAAACTAAGGGAAAGAAGCACACATGAGTCTTTATTGTTTGCGTATGTGTAGGTTAGGAGATTAGAAATTAATCATTACCAGGCTGTAACGTACTTTTTATTCTATATTGAATCTGCCTTATTTACATTTCTCAGGCTGGAGAATGATAAATGAACACTCCTTATGAAGTTTTTATGACACCTAGACCTGCCTCATAGAAATCTAGAGATAAGTGACTGCAGGGGTAAATGTTGGACTTTCAGATTCTGATAAGTCAGTGAATCATTGTATGGATGTTCCTGAACCACCACCAGAGCATATATAGATAGTTTTTTCACTCCCTTTAGCTAAATCATTCTGTTTGTATACCTGGTTTGCTGTGACAGTTTTGTAGTGGTACATCCCAGGGTTTAGCTGCCATCTGCAGAATTCCCCCCTCCAACCTCTCGTGATGGTACCTCCTCCGATGCCGCCGAGTGGAGCGCCTGTAAATTAGAGTATGGTGTCATGAAACAGATTAATGGATAATCCAACGATTTATGAGACTGAAGTCTGTGTGTTTGTTCACCACTGAGCTCTGGCAATCCCACTCGACACACACTGACTGCATGAAACTTGACAAACTGATGTTGAACTCACCGTATATTTGACGCAAGGGCTGTGCGCCAAACATATCGATGAACGGAGCTTTCTTTTCCACCCTGGTCTTCTTGTACCACCATTTTAGATACCTGCATGAACATATATAAACAGTAAATAACCATAAGTTGGCTGAAAACAAGCAAGGGAATCCAGAAATACTAGCCAGTCACGTGTTA
The DNA here is from genome assembly GCF_000972845.2 of Larimichthys crocea. NCBI lineage: Eukaryota > Metazoa > Chordata > Actinopteri > Sciaenidae > Larimichthys > Larimichthys crocea. Next base: position 10,618,764 of record NC_040011.1, on the reverse strand, counting down.
GAGGGTTATGAAAAGGGGTTCTACAATTACCAATCACAAGCGTAGTTAATAAACCTGCCTTTTTTCTCGCTTGTTTAAAGCAGCTTTAGCCGTTTAGCACTCTGGACCAAAGCTGTAACAAACAGTGAACAATTTGCACACTCTCTCACACACCGAGGCCGAGAGAAAAGAGGGGATTGTACGACTGAATGAAGGAAGCACTTGTAAGATATGGGAGGGGAAGGTGAAGTCAAAGTGGCAGCTCGACTTTATCCGAGTGAGGTTATCAGTGGGAGTACGAGCATGTATGTGTGTCTATGTGGCGCAGTCGACATCAAGCCAGGGTTGTAGTGTAAAATATTAATTAGGTTATGTTACAAAGGCTCCTGTTGGAAAGAGGCTGGAGGCTTGGAAGATCCCAGGCATGGTAGATTTTCAGCTAATGAAGTAGAACACTGCTGTGTCAAGTTGAAGAGCTTTATTTCAGTAAACAGGCTAAAAAAAAAAAAAAAAATCAGCTTCAACTTCTAGTCGACACTCAGCACCTTCTTTCAGGTGAAGCTCTGTGACTTTAAACAGTCCTTGATGGGTCTCAGGCAATATTTAAGGATGCAAACGAGATGCTGACTCTCCCACTGCACAGAATAATCATAATACGCCTGAGGCAAGCTGACAGGTTGATCACTAACCTGTCGGCTTGACTAAGCAAAGTGCAGTGACTAAGCACTTACTTTGCAGGTGCTGCGGCTTCCAGTTTCTGAACTCTGACCCGTTAAATGTTCAAAAAGTCCCAAACCCAAAGCCGAGTGCTACAACTCAACAAGACGCTCTACTGTTAGTAGCATTACCGGCTATCATGTTTCGCCCTCGTTCTTCTGTGGTCGGAGCAGACTTGGGAGGAAACCAAGCTTTAAGATCATTTAATTCAAAATGATTGCCACAGGATATTAGTTAGCAGATGGTAAGCCATCCAGATCCTGAAGCGTCTGGTCTCATGAGCAGTCGTGAGTGTAGAGGACGGCCAAAACATTTGCCCCACCTCTAAGAAATATGGAACTTCATGTACATGTTCTTGTTTCGCGAACGTCTTCCGCCGTGACTTGTTTCTGTTTCACCTACACTTCAAGAAACACTGGTATAACAACCTAACATGAATGTAGTTCAGCAGCTCTTCAGTATCTGCATTATCCAAAGTCAGGGCAGGCACACGGCTTTGTGCTCTGGATTATGACCCTGTTTACACACCAAAGCAGTCAACGTGGGTTCCCCTACAAAAGGGAGAAAGATCCCGTGCAACTGCAACATTGCTGCGCATGACAATGTAGCACCTGACAGTATCGCAAACAATAACTTTACCGGGAAAAGCTCAGTCCGGAGGAACAACAATGGCCCCTCCGGTGAGGCTCCACTCAGGAGGAGATGAATGGGATCGGTTAAAGTGAGTCATTTGAAGCTATTGTCACGTTCTTGATGTTCTGCGGCTCAGCTGGAACACAAACAATTGTCCTCACACCGTGATCCAGCTCTGTGAATACAGGCCAACCTGAATCTAACCTGTGAACGCTCGAGCTGCCAGCAACAACCGGTGACACATTACCACTGCTTATGGGATCTTGTAGCACAATGACAGCAAAAAGTTTAAAGTTCTACTGAAACACAAGTACCATTGAGCAGATTTAGGTCGGAGCACCGATCCACCGATGAGGTACGAAAGCTTGTAGAAACTCAGTATTCGGACGTTCTGGTGCCAAAGAAATCAAGTTACTTCTGAATAGGATACGGTTCAAGATGAAGTTTCAAATCTGGTTTTAAATTTCTGAACTGATGAACTTCTACTGAAAGTTCCTATATTTGACAGTATGCCTAAATATTTGTAGACACTTTAGCCTGTGCAGTACAGGCAAGCGTTCAGTGTCATTCTTATTATAATAGTAATCATACATTGACTCACCCTAGGCACACCCCCACCTCTCACACACATAACGAAGAGCCGAAGGTGTGGTTCTACCTAAATCCTTATTCCACACACTCTCCAAACAAACAATCTCCTTTTGAGTAATGACTATTACATTAATCGATGCACAACAAATGTTGCCATGGTGATCAAGCCGACCTATAGACAGCCACGCCCACCCCACCCCTGCATGAGCCTGAGCGTGGTTGTTTCATAGAACCATTTGACACGTCTCCGAAAAGCCAAGCGAGGCAAATTTGTGGTTTTATCTGTTCACTGCTCCTGCGTACCTGCTTTGTCTCAGTGGAGCAGCTCTACCTCACTGCAATAGTGATGATTTGATGAGTTATTCTATCAAAGCTGCTAAAATAAGTAATGTTATCTGCAAAAATTATACCAGAGAAAGTTTTTCTTGGCCACGCGCCTCCACCATCCACTAAAAATCTGAAGAATGTAATACTTTGCATCTCAGATGTCAGCGGGTTGTTGGATAAACAAACACAAACCAGATCAACACATGTCGAGATCTGTGCTGGATTCCCCGCCCCCCCGTCGCCATCAGGTGACAATTCAGCTGCGAAGAGTCTTTGCTTCAGGCGTTTTTTGAGTCAGAGTGAGGAATAAAACAACACCCTCAACTAGAAGCTAACCTGGGACCCGAGGGGAAGTCTTTTAACACGACCACATCCTTTTGATGTAGCAGAACTCTTACAGACAATGCGGTAACACAGAGGAAGAATCACAAACAAGAAACACCGAGAACAATCTAACCCTGCCCTGATGAATGTTTCTTACTGTGTCACTGCTGTAATAAATGCAGACAATATCACGTTTTTTTGTCGACAACCTGTGGGAGTGTCAACCATTTACAGGATTGTAACACACACCCGCACCTCCGTTTGTAGGTTAAGAAATATGACACTATAGGCCAATACCTAGATTAGATTAGATCGTACTTATTTCATCCCACAACGGGGAAATTTACTTATTACAGAGTGTAATATATACGCTACAGAATTAAAGTAGAAAGGGCAAAACACATCGAACAGACAGAAGTATCTTATAACCTACACAATAAAACAAAACAACCTGCAAAACCTCCTCTAGACATTGCACCTTGGGACACGCACATAGGTTAAATAGTATGGTTGCTATGACATATGGCGGTGTCAACAGAGCAGAAGCCCTCCAGGGTATGCCCTGAACTTAATCTGTGCTACAGTGTTGTGTACTTTAAGGTGAGATCGCGGCTGTCTCACCTGATCCCGAGGCCGACGTGCTGCAGGACGTTGGACAACGAGACATCCTTGGCTTGAAAGGGCTTCCTCTTCTCCTTGAACTCGTGCGCCAGACAGATCCGCCAACCCTCCTTGGGCACGCCGTATCCCATTTCCTTAGGGACATACCTGCTCATGAGGTCCGCTGTGGATTTCTCACCCCACTCTGTCGTTGTCATTTTTATTTTCTTATTTTTTTTAGCAGGATAGGGAAGAAAACACTTGTGGTCGCGATCACAGGGAGCCGTCACCACCTTTCGTCAACACACGTCAGTTTATCGTGCCTTCGCCGTGGAGCACAGAGGAGGTAGCTGAATCAGTATGTGGATCAGTGAGCTGTATAGAGTCATTCCTGTATGGCAAACCGGTTCTGAGCTGGTCTGAATACCTGCAGAACAAGGGCCGACAGGTAAATGCTGCTTTTTTTCCAGGTAAGTGGTCCCAGGGCCATTATAAGGTCATTGCTGTCAATGCAAGCATGCACCCTCTGCAGCTCAAGAAGTTCAGTATCCTTGAGGGCTCTGATTTGGATTCGTGTTGTTGTTGTTTTTTAGAGATGACAGACCACCCTTTATCCTTTGCATGGACTCCGGATGTGTGTGCACAGTCAGCAGCTGGGGCTGGATTGATGGATGACAGCTAAAGACCAACAGGAAGTGTCGAGGATGCTGATCTCATTCAGTCACCTACAATGAGATCAAACAGGACAGACGAAATGGTTAAAAAAAAAAAAAAAAAAAATAGGGCCAAGCATCAGCTCAGTAACCGGCAGTTAGCTGCAAAGAAACTAAAACCATCATATCGCCTTAATAATTCATCATTTAGCGTTAGCTGGAAGGAAACTCTTCGCTTTAAAGACACTAAACAGTTACTGACTTTAGCTGACTTGCCATTAACAGCAGGAGAGAAGAGATTATTATTGTCTAAATACCGGAGAGACGTCGTCGTCATCCGCCGCTGCTGCCGCTGCTGCTGCACACCGACCTCTGTCAGAGCTGTTTAGCTTTAGCACGGCGCTCTATCAATGGTGTGTCGTTCGTGAACGTATGGTTCAATTTGAACTGATCTTTTTATATGACTCAGGAGTAGTCTCAGTGAGTGATTCGTTCACTTTCATGCAGCACGGTTCCCTCGCCACAAGCTCAACAGTAAATATAAATGTGACCTCTGCCACTTGATGCATGAGTTAGTAACATTTCTAAAGATTCAATTTGTGTGGGAACAATTCAGTTAAACAATTTCTCTTATGAACGGGCCAAACTCGTTTGGTTTTGACAGTGATTTTCAAAAAGTTTGTGACTTAAAATCTGGTATGAAAACGCAAATTGTACCAAACTTTTTTTTAAAAAAGAAGCTCAAAGTGCAAAAATAAATAAATAATTAATTCATATAGATCGGTCTTTTGTCACGTTTACATCGCCCACAACAGCGCTGCACTACTGAATGAACAAAATGACTCAAAAAAAAAAAAAAGATTTGTTCAATTTACCGTCCGAGATTAAGTGAACCGATTCAGTAAAAAGACTCGAACTTCCCAACTACGCTCTATAGGCAACTCCTTCATGTTCGCGTGTTATTTTGCCCTCACTTCGGTCTTTCGGGTTGCAAATTCTCGAATAACCGCCTCCTGTTACAAGATTCACGGCTCCAAACTTAAACCGAGCCTCTTAGACTTAACTTAAATTATAAGTCAAGCCATGGCTGGGGTGCTATTGGGGTCCAAATTTAGTAAACAGCCTGCTAGAACTGTGTGCCTGACGAGCCTGACTCCGGGATATAATGTACAAACTAATACGGCTGTACCATTTGAAGCGAAACAAGTGTGTGGGGGTGCTTTTATTGATTTCATTTATTGACAGGCACGCGCACATTTATATAAAGATTAAATAAAGGATTCAGTGTTATAAATAAAGGTTTATACAGCGGTTATTTATATATAAACAACCGTTATTTATATATAAATAAGTATTGAGCGTACGCCTCCCTACCAGTTACCATAGCAACAGCCCACCTCTCGTTGTCCGTGCCACGGGACGTTTTCTAAACGTCCGACCAAAAACTATCACGGTGACTCTTATTTAGCTGTTTTATTCTTTAAAACATGGTTTAATTTAGATTAACCCTCCACTAGGACGTTAAATAGAAACATATTTTTACATTTTTTGATATGTGGATTTGCCTGATTAGCAGTTTTATTTTCTCCTGGTTCGTGTTTGGCCGTGCAGCAGCGGATACATAGTATCTCTACATGTTGTTTATACTGTAGCTTTGAATGCTAGCTGGCCGGATGAGCTATGCCTAGTTCTTCTGTCGAGTTTTGTGTTGTTTTATCCGACAGGTACATTTAGGTGAGCCTTTTTTGGGGGAGTTGTCTTGCCTGCGTATCGTTTGAGGTCAAGGTATGTGTTCAAATTAGCTGTAAAAATGTAGTAAACAAGTTCTGTCTGCAGTCTGATAGCATGTAACGTTAGCAGCTGTAGTAGTATCTTTATGTAACAACAGTATTTATACTTTGTTCCCCTTGTTATGGATCGTGTCTTTACTTTGTAGCCTTGTTGCTTGTTGTAGATGATCGAGGTGGTGGCCTCCATGGCCCGAGGCCCTGTGTTTCTCGCCGGAGAGCTCATGGAGTGTCTCATAACATTCACCAACCCGATGTCCCACCTCTCCACCTCTGCCACCAGGTAGGATTAACCTCCTTTCACCTCTTTACTGCACATAGACACGAAGATACAACCGTCTGTCTCTACATTTATAGTGTACTTTGCAAAACAAAGTGCCTCTAAATCAACAATTGCAACAATTGTGTGATTAAGCTGTATCCTTTATTATGGAATTTTCTATCCTTAGGTAACACAAGGTCACGTGTTGGCCTTGAGGTCCTCAGCAGTTTTAGTTGTTTGGCTTTGAGTAGGTGCCACCAGATCTCAACACTGTGGTGGCCAGGGTCGAAGAGACCTGTTGCTGCCTTCCTAGTCATAATAGATAGCTTGCCGTTGACGTAAACAGACATCTGTGTCTCCAGACTAGAATATTCTGACAATAACACCTCCATGGGTAAAGACATTCTCTGTGACTGATTCTGGGCGTGTAGTATTTGTGGTGTTATCTTGGGGTTTAAAGTCTATCAACCAGGATGAGTTGGGCAGAATGTGAGACCGACTCAGGCACTTCTGATGAACTTTGAGAGTGTCTCTAATTCTCCTTGATCAAGCGTCAATAAATAATACAGCATAAGACATCAGAGGCTGCTGAACGCTTTCTTCCTTCCTGACCTCACCATTGACCTTTGACTTCAGCAATTTCTCCACAATATCCTTCATAACAAGACATTCTGCTATGTGTATAGGACCTTTTGACCTTTTTTGGAGTGGTACTGGTCCCCTTGAGCTAGGCACTGAATCCCCTCAGCTGCTCACAGGGTGCCTGCCCATTGCTCCACCATCTCTCTCCACATTTGCATGTCCCTTTTATATGTGTGTGGTTGTATTTCAGGGTTCAAATGCATGTAAAAATACTGAGTGAGAAAAGAATTTCCCCTCGAGGGATTAATGAAAAGTATCTCTTCTTCTTCTTCTTTCTTATGCAATCATCTTAGTTTTTGTCTAGTGTCTTGTGATTCAATCATTCAAGCCGTTGATTAAGTGCCTTTTATTTCCGGACTGTGTCCCATCAGTGAGATGCTGGCATGGGCCAGTGCCCAGATCCACTGCCAGTTTCATGCCAGTGAGAGCAGAGTGGCCCTGCCAGCCCAGGGCAACAAACAGGACGTCCAGGCTGAGAGCGACACGGTGCTCATCCCAAGTAGAGGTTAGTGACACGTCTAAACATAAAAGTACGTTTACATGAAGTATGTGTCGTGTTTTGAATAAGTCACCTAAACTAACAAGTCTTCAGTCAGAGGTTGAACAGCTTCTGGATACATTTCTTTAATCTGTAATATGCCATGAATTGCCTCAACACTAATTTCTTTCTTCTCCAGGAGAGCGAGGGCAATGTGTGCTGGACACACCGCCTAAGATATTATTCTGTGATCTGCGGCTGGATCCCGGGGAGAGCAAAACCTGTATGTCATAAACTATGAAAAATCAACTATTTAAATGCTTCATATCTAGTAATCCTAATGGCCATGTAACATTTTAAATAAACAGTTTTGTTTCTGTCCAATGATTCCACAGATTCATACAGTGAGGTCGTACCCATAGACGGTCCTCCTAGTTTCCGTGGTCAGGCGGTGAAGTATGTCTACAAACTGACCATCGGCTGCCAGAGAGTCAACTCTCCCATCAAACTGCTCAGAGTTCCCTTCAGAGTGCTGGTTCTGCAAGGTGAGTCGAAACGAGGTGTGTCACATTTCTTTGGAGTGAAAAACAGAATAAGTAAAACTGCAGCAACAACCAAATAAATGCTGGTAACAAACTTGGTCACACAGAGAAATCTCAAATGTTCTTATGTAACCTGTAGGCATGCCAGAGCCTCCATTTCCCCAGGACGAGGAGGTCTCACCCTCCAACCCGTTCCTGGAGGAAGAGGAAGCGAGCCGCAGGGATGCTCGGCCTTTGGAGAGAGCACTGGACATGCTGATGGTCACCACCTCGAGACGCTGCCCACGTGAGTCGGCCTCTCCGTCTCTCTGCTCTTTGCTATAGTTTGAAGCATTCTCTTATCTTACTCTGTTTTTGTTTCGCGTTTTATTGTCATATTATGTGCCATTTTATTCTCTTTTCTTTGAGACAATTGTCTTATCTTCCCTTTTATGTTGTGCAGACATGTTTAATATCACCAATGTGCGTGGGAAAGTGGCAAAGTTCTGCATCTTCAAGACCGTTTACAGACTCGGGGAGGACATCATCGGAACATTCAACTTCTCGGAGGGAGACATTCCCTGCTTGCAGGTTTGTCTGACGTTCCTGTTTATTAACATTATTTTTTTCTATTTAATCAGTGTATGAATTCTAACATTGCTGCCTGTATGTTTTCCAGTATTCAGTGAGCCTTCAGAGTGAGGAGGAGATCCAGCAGCAGTACCAGCGACGACCTGGACAGGCCACCAGTGTGACTGGACACGGACGACACATGGAGTCCTGCCTCCACACCGCCTCCAGCCACTTCTCTCTCCCCATCCCGCTCAACGTCACGCCGGGTTTCAGCACAGACACAGGTCAGTCAGCAGTAGACTGAAACACGTCCGTCTCTAAAGGGACGTTTCAAACACCACATTTATGTTTTATGTTATTTACTCACTGGTCTGATGGATACAGAGAGACTGTGAACTTAACAACCAATGTTTGACCTCTGTCTGTACAGTGATGCTGAGGTGGCGCCTGCACTTTGAATTCGTCACTGCCCAGGACCCGATGGAACCGCCCACAGTCCTGCAGAACCAATCAGAGGTCACAGTTTGGACCGGGGCGGAGCACGTCGACGTGGATACCTTCAGCTGGGATCTTCCAATCAAAGTCCTGCCCACCAACCCGGCCTTGGCGTCCTACATGTCCCACTTCACAGGGAGCAACAGCATTAATATCTGACTGTCGTATGTTTGAGATCATCGGGAGTTTGTGTTTTGTTTCTGAGGCAGACGTTTGCACGGTCATTTGTGTGTGTGTGTGTGTGTGTTTGTATGTGTGAGTGTAAAAGAGGGACGCCTTATTTTCTTTGCATATTAGCACAGTGGTGCACATTTCAGGAACAGAGTAGCATTTTTTTGTTCTCATTCCCATTGTATATGCAGAGCCAGTGACCGATTCTTGTATGCAACCTATGTATTTCCTTTTTCATATGTATCTTAACTTCATGTGCATCTTTCCTTCATAGACCTCACTGACCTCATGAAGTGCAACTCTCTCTACGGTTGATGTGCATTTCTGTATTTAATTTCCTTTTTTTCACTTCACATTTAATGAAATAACAGATTCTTAATCAAAATATTTTTACTGTTTAACATTTTTTTTTTCTTTCAGCTGTAATCGAGATGTAAATAATACTACATAATACAGAAATGAATTAAAAAGGGTGATTTAAATTTGATAGAGGACATTCATTATTTACACAAAGACATCTTTTCTCTTCGTCAACAAGATTTTTATTTAGAGGGTAAATGAGTTACAGCAGAGAAACAGGTCAAATTCAACAGGGATAGTTACATATATTAATGTACGTATATATTTGCTTATATTTACAATAAGTCGTCATTGGATTAGTTAAAAAATGGCATTTGGTTTAATAGAAATGGAAAAATGTTCAGATATGGAGTATGAAAAACATCAACAATCGCTATTAAAATAAAGTTGTGTAGCTCATATCAGACATGATTAGACTAATCTCTAATATCAAACATATTAAAAGTAAAGTTTCATCTAAGATGCCTAAATCTTTCTAAATTTGTTAATGTGGTACATCAAAAATCTGCTGTAAAGTTCTACATTTCTTTCTTAAATATGTTTTCACAGACTCACATTTCCTTCTTTGTTGATACAATCCAAAAACTACAGATGCTGTTAAAGTTTTATATTAGTACAGTATGTGTATAAAAGTGGTTATTGATATTTAACTAGAGCGAATATTGGTTTCACAGGCGAACAGATTGATCAGGTAGTCGCTGGTCTGAGCAGGTTTTCTACCCCTCAAGCTGTTGCTGCAGCTGGAGCGATCCGTGGCTCGGGTCCTGGATGTCCTCGCCTGGGGAGCAGGGCAGGCGAGGGTCGGCTGTCTGGACCAGGGACACTTTGCAGGTCACCGGCTCCACCCGCACCTGACACCATGCGGGGAAATCCACCGGCCGATGCACCCTGCACGGTTATCAAGGTAGAGAAGAGTTTTTAAAGCCCACTTACAGCTCCACCCTGAATACCCTGAATAAAGGCATACAGACTTAATACAAGTGTTTGGGTAACTAAGTACATTTATACAAAGCCCTGTATTCATGTAAAGTTTGACGTACTTGTACTTTACTTGATTACTTCCATTTTATACTACTTTATACTTCTTGACTACACGGAAAATCATCACAGTTTCACTGCACTGCATATATTTGACATTTAGTGGTGAATTATACTGCTGATTGTGAAATATTTAGTATTTTTATTATTATAAAATATGATAGATTATTGATGTATCCTATATCCTATCCTATAGCTTCAGAATAGGTTGTTTACAGCAATAGTAATTACACAATAATATAAAATACTGAAAGTTTCCCTCATAAAGACACATCACATGTGAAATAGCTTTTACTACTACGTTCAGTCCGTCTGAAGCCAGCTGCAGTGTGCTAACTGTGGGCATCTGGACACCAAACCACACGGGCTGTTTGTGTACTCACGTCTCACAGCAACCGACGCCGACAGGGTGCAGACAGGTGCACTGCATACAAGCGTTGTCCATCCAGGTTTCACCCAGTGAGTAGTGTCTCTCCTCGAACACACACAGAGCTGCAACACATGGTGATCAAAACATCAGAAATATGTTTTATTTTAAGACTAGGTTAGATTTTTAGAGCATCTCACCTTTGGAGTTGAAGTGGCACTCCATGGGTGCAGCAGATCCACCACTGGTCCACAGAAGAAACCCTGCAGCAGCGAGCACAAAGTTAACCCCGGCGAGCTCCATCTTCATCTGGTCTGGTCGGCCTCTGGTTCCTCTTCTCCCTTTGCTCTCTTATTTATACATCCTGAGGCTTTACAAGCGCGGCGTGGAGGTGGGATCAAGCACCGTCATGTGGCCCACAGGCCTGGCTGAAGAAGGTGTCAGCGGTGCCATCCATTGGGGAATGAGGAGGTGGTGGAATCTTGTATCTTGGCGCTGTTTTGGGCACTCTGGAGATCACCTCGCTGCGCTTCAGCGGGCATGAACCTCTAAAGTGATAGAAACAATGACACATCCAATGCGGTGACTAAGAGAGGGAAGGGTAGGAGGTGAGATGGAGGGCAGGGGGGGAGAGAGCGAGAGAAGGAGAGGGGTAGGATGGAATTATCAAACATGATTCATCCCCATTCAAACTCTCATATGGTTTTCCTGCCAGGTCCAGAAACTGAACACACAACACTTAGATTCATGTTTCTACATACAGTCTGCCACTGAAGTCACACAGACCAATTTGAGGCGAACGTTTCATAAATTAGAAACATATCATGCAAGGAGTCACTGGATGATTTGATGAGTATGAATTAAGTGCTATGGCCTAACAGTGACCAAATCTACCAGATTTTACTGGCGACGTCCACCCCTCCAGTAAAGTTTAGAGACTTGGTAAATCAAAGACAAGCCAATGCGGAAGTGCCCAAAACTGCAGTTCCTCAAACGTCCACTTGAGGCTGGCTCCAGAAGTGAGTCAGTCTCCATAAGTCCCCATGTTAAAATGTCCAACTTCACAGCAGAAATAAACATGTTTACAGCCTGGTACAAAAAACAGTTTTGGTCTCTGTAGCTAATTTCCCCATTCATGACAACTGTACTGAGGGTGAATTTATATACAACTCACCTGTTCAGGTTATATTAAGGCTTAAAGTTATGCAGAATTAACAGTGTAGACGCTTTGATTGACAGGTACAGGTGGCTTGTTTGAACAACGAGGCCTTATTCACAACGTCTGTTCAGAAACAATATGTCAAAACAATGTAACGGATATGTTGCCAGGAGACCAGTCTAGCGAGTAACGCCCTGTAAAACAAACATGTTGTTTCTATGGGTTAAAGCAAGAACAAACAAGATATAACTTGTTAACTGCTGGTGGACAGACTTTCTTTTGTAGGCTAGCTGTTTCCAATCTTTGTGCTAAGATAATCACTGGTTGGCTTCATCCTTGTATTTACCGTGTAAGCCTCTGGAAAAATCAAAGAAATGTGCATTTCCAAGGTCAGGAATGAATCTACAAGCTCTTTAAAAAGAACAACTATAATCATTATGAGATCATTAGGCTACTAAAAATCTAGAAGCTCAGATAATTCAATTAATATCCTTAATTTCAGTCTCCACATAAGCCCCAAAATCCATTATCTGTTACTTTACTCTATGTAACGTGCATGTCTTTGAGACCTTTGTGTCAGACCACACAAGTTTAATCCAGCAAAATGTGAAAAATATAAAATGTGATCTGACCTGATCATGCAGCACCGCCCGCCTGGGCCAACAAAACATTAGCTCATCTTCTTCCACTTGTTTGCTATCTGCAGCTCAGGATGCCAGATCATAGGAAAAAACCTCTCAAGCCTCTCACAGGAGGCCCCGGGGCCTCATAACATCAGGTTTTACATGTTACCCCCACAGTAGTCGGAGAGTGTTGATAGGTCTCCACCATCAGTCAAGGGATGCTTCTAAGTCATATGACTCACACTTGCCTCTCTGAAGACTTGTTGTAATTCAAGTGCAGTTGTCATTATTAATACACAAGTAACAATAAATAATAACACCTGATAGAAGAGATGACTTAAGCATTTTAGAGGCCAGTCTCCTTCCTTAGATGTCGTTTCAGAGGATTGAAGATGGTTTTGATTGCAGATTCTTCCATCAGTTCAACTCAGGGTGGAACTCTTCTTCCTGTACAATACACTGATGATGAGTTCACATCGTGTTGTCGTCACAGTTGATGAAAAACGAGGACCTCATCAAAACAAACGATGAGGATTTTCCTGTCACACGCCTGTCGCCCTTCACGGATATGAACTTAACTGGTGGCAAGTGCATTTTAATTTGATGAGCCCTGTTTTGTTGGGAAATAGTAAATCAATATTTTCCAGATTCACAAACATTAAAAGGCTTGTAAACTAATGCTGTAAAAATGCTGATAAAAAACAAACAAAACAACTAATGCTGGTATAATTAATTAACATATTTCTATCAAATCTAAATCTAATCTAAAAATCTGCAAAAACATGGATCATCAGTGGACCCGAGGCAGGCTGAGCCAACTGTAATGCCAAGCTGTTAATTATGCATAACTTTATAGCCTTATATGTGAATATATGAACTAACTATAGTGTTTTAAGATAACATAAAATAACATAACGGTAACACTAACATGGGTAAATAGTAGGGCGTATTGTATTTGTGGTGTTATCTTGGTGTTTAAAGTCCATCCACCAGCACGAGTTCAGCAGAATGTGAGAGCGACTCAGGCACTTCTGATGAACTTTGAGAGTGTCTCTAATTCTCCTTGGCCAAGCATCAATAAATAATACAGCTCCTGAACACTTTCTTCCCTCCTGATCCACCATTGACCTTTGACTTCAGCAATTTCTCCACAAAAGTTTACACTATATACACCTTTCAAGTATACAGAAATGCATGTTGGATCATATATACATAACAGGAAAAAGTAATTGCATGGGGTAGTATAATTCAAGATAGAGGTGAATAAGACCTAGACCTGCTTTATCATTTAATTTATAATCTCACTTCTACAATACGGGACCTTTAACCTTGATTTGTCAATTGAACAAAAAAAAGTTTAAGATCTACGAAAGCGTATTTTTTTGGTTTGTTTTTCGGGGTAATTATTTGTTTTTCTGAGTAATTCTTTTTCTGTTTTTCATGGTCTTTTTTTTCGGAATTATCGAGGTATTTCGAAATCCTGCAAGAACATCCAACCTGCAAGTGACTTTTTTTCTTTTTCTTTTTAAACTTTATTTAAACAAACAATATTACATGAACAATGACAAACTCAGACAAAAACATAATAATCATACATTTTAAAGTAAAGTCAAACCAAACAATAAATTATTGCTGTGGTGTATATCACATATCAAACATATAACAGATATAAAGAGGAAACGAGGAATGAGAGTCACATCAAATAAATAATAGTTAAATAGAAGTGAAATCATATGAACATTTCTAAGTATCTCGATAATTCAGGAAAAAAATTACCATAAAAAACAGGGGGGGAAAATAGTCAGAAAAACAGAAATAATTACCCTGAAAAAAAAATAAAAAATTACTCAGAAAAACCAGAGTTGTTTGTTTTTTTACTTTACTTTTGACTTTAATATATAAAAAACATTACTTAAATATATAAAAACATGACTTTAATATATAAAAACATTACTTTAATATATAAAAACATT